>NC_084599.1:43218063-43360563 GCF_033807715.1 Cololabis saira
TGGATGGATGGATGGATGGATGGATGGATGGATATGGATGGATGGATGGATGGATGGATGGATGGATATGGATAGATGGATGGATGGATAGATGGATGGATGGATGGATGGATGGATGGATAGATGGATGGATGGATGGATATGGATAGATGGATGGATGGATGGATGGATGGATGGATGGATGGATGGATGGATGGATGGATATGGATGGATGGATGATGGATGGATGGATGGATGGATGGATGGATGGATGGATGGATGGATATGGATGGATGGATGGATGGATATGGATGGATGGATAGATGGATGGATGGATGGATGGATGGATGGATGGATGGATGGATGGATGGATGGATGGATGGATGGATATGGATGGATGGATGGATGGATGGATGGATATGGATAGATGGATGGATGGATGGATGGATGGATGGATGGATGGATGGATAGATGGATGGATGGATGGATATGGATAGATGGATGGATGGATGGATGGATGGATGGATGGATGGATGGATGGATGGATGGATGGATGGATGGATGGATGGATGGATGGATGGATGGATATGGATGGATGGATGGATGGATGGATGGATATGGATGGATGGATGGATATGGATGGATGGATGGATGGATGGATGGATGGATGGATGGATAGATGGATGGATGGATGGATATGGATGGATAGATGGATGGATGGATGGATATGGATGGATGGATGGATGGATGGATGGATGGATGGATGGATGGATGGATGGATGGATGGATGGATGGATATGGATGGATGGATGGATGGATGGATGGATGGATGGATGGATGGATGGATGGATATGGATGGATGGATGGATGGATGGATGGATGGATGGATATGGATGGATGGATGGATGGATGGATGGATGGATGGATGGATATGGATGGATGGATGGATGGATGGATGGATGGATGGATGGATGGATGGATGGATGGATGGATGGATGGATGGATGGATGGATGGATGGATATGGATAGATGGATGGATGGATGGATGGATGGATGGATGGATGGATGGATGGATGGATGGATGGATGGATATGGATGGATGGATGGATGGATGGATGGATGGATGGATATGGATGGATGGATGGATGGATGGATGGATGGATGGATGGATGGATGGATGGATATGGATGGATGGATGGATAGATGGATGATGGATGGATGGATGGATGGATGGATGGATGGATGGATGGATGGATGGATGGATGGATGGATGGATGGATGGATAGATGGATGGATGGATGGATATGGATAGATGGATGGATGGATGGATGGATGGATGGATGGATGGATGGATGGATGGATGGATGGATGGATGGATGGATGGATATGGATGGATGGATGGATGGATGGATGGATGGATGGATGGATGGATGGATGGATGATGGATGGATGGATGGATGGATATGGATGGATGGATGGATGGATGGATGGATGGATGGATGGATGGATGGATGGATGGATGGATGGATGGATGGATGGATGGATGGATGGATGGATAGATGGATGGATGGATGGATATGGATAGATGGATGGATGGATGGATGGATGGATGGATGGATGGATGGATGGATGGATGGATGGATGGATGGATGGATGGATGGATATGGATGGATGGATGGATGGATGGATGGATGGATGGATATGGATGGATGGATGGATGGATGGATGGATGGATGGATGGATGGATATGGATGGATGGATGGATGGATGGATGGATGGATAGATGGATGATGGATGGATGGATGGATGGATGGATGGATGGATGGATGGATGGATGGATGGATGGATGGATGGATGGATATGGATGGATGGATGGATGGATGGATGGATGGATGGATGGATGGATGGATGGATGGATGGATGGATGGATATGGATGGATGGATGGATGGATGGATGGATGGATGGATATGGATGGATGGATGGATGGATGGATGGATGATGGATGGATGGATGGATGGATGGATGGATGGATGATGGATGGATGGATGGATGGATGGATGGATGGATGGATGGATGGATGGATGGATGGATGGATGGATGGATATGGATGGATGGATGGATGGATGGATGGATGGATGGATGGATATGGATGGATGGATGGATGGATGGATGGATGATGGATGGATGGATGGATGGATGGATGGATGGATGGATGGATGGATGGATGGATAGATGGATGGATGGATGGATATGGATGGATGGATGGATGGATGGATGGATGGATGGATGGATGGATGGATGGATAGATGGATGGATGGATGGATGGATGGATGGATATGGATGGATGGATGGATGGATGGATGGATGGATGGATGGATATGGATGGATGGATGGATGGATGGATGGATGGATGGATGGATGGATAGATGGATGGATGGATGGATATGGATGGATAGATGGATGGATGGATGGATGGATGGATATGGATGGATGGATATGGATGGATGGATGGATGGATGGATGGATGGATGGATATGGATGGATGGATGGATGGATGGATGGATGGATGGATGGATATGGATGGATGGATATGGATGGATGGATATGGATGGATGGATATGGATGGATGGATGGATGGATGGATGGATGGATGGATATGGATGGATGGATGGATGGATGGATGGATGGATGGATGGATGGATGGATGGATATGGATGGATGGATATGGATGGATGGATGGATGGATGGATGGATGGATGGATATGGATGGATATGGATGGATGGATGGATGGATGGATGGATGGATGGATGGATAGATGGATGGATATGGATGGATGGATATGGATGGATGGATATGGATGGATGGATGGATGGATGGATGGATGGATGGATATGGATGGATGGATGGATGGATATGGATAGATGGATGGATATGGATAGATGGATGGATGGATGGATGGATGGATATGGATAGATGGATATGGATGGATGGATGGATGGATATGGATGGATGGATGGATGGATGGATGGATATGGATAGATGGATGGATATGGATGGATGGATATGGATGGATGGATGGATGGATATGGATAGATGGATGGATGGATATGGATGGATGGATGGATGGATATGGATGGATGGATGGATGGATATGGATAGATGGATGGATGGATGGATGGATGGATGGATATGGATAGATGGATGGATATGGATGGATGGATGGATGGATATGGATAGATGGATGGATGGATGGATGGATGGATGGATGGATATGGATAGATGGATGGATATGGATGGATGGATGGATATGGATAGATGGATGGATGGATATGGATAGATGGATGGATATGGATAGATGGATGGATGGATGGATGGATGGATATGGATAGATGGATGGATGGATATGGATGGATGGATGGATATGGATAGATGGATGGATGGATGGATGGATGGATGGATATGGATGGATGGATATGGATGGATGGATATGGATAGATGGATGGATATGGATAGATGGATGGATGGATGGATGGATGGATGGATGGATATGGATGGATGGATATGGATGGATGGATGGATGGATATGGATAGATGGATGGATGGATATGGATGGATGGATGGATATGGATGGATGGATATGGATGGATGGATATGGATAGATGGATGGATGGATATGGATAGATGGATGGATATGGATAGATGGATGGATGGATGGATGGATGGATGGATGGATATGGATGGATGGATATGGATGGATGGATGGATGGATATGGATAGATGGATGGATGGATGGATGGATGGATGGATGGATATGGATGGATGGATATGGATGGATGGATGGATGGATATGGATAGATGGATGGATATGGATAGATGGATGGATATGGATAGATGGATGGATGGATGGATGGATGGATGGATGGATATGGATGGATGGATGGATGGATATGGATAGATGGATGGATGGATGGATGGATGGATGGATGGATGGATGGATGGATGGATGGATGGATGGATGGATGGATGGATGGATGGATGGATGGATGGATGGATGGATGGATGGATGGATGGATGGATGGATATGGATAGATGGATGGATGGATGGATGGATATGGATGGATGGATATGGATGGATGGATGGATGGATATGGATAGATGGATGGATGGATGGATGGATGGATGGATGGATGGATGGATGGATGGATGGATGGATGGATGGATGGATGGATGGATGGATGGATGGATGGATATGGATGGATGGATATGGATGGATGGATGGATGGATATGGATAGATGGATGGATGGATGGATGGATGGATGGATGGATGGATGGATATGGATGGATGGATGGATGGATGGATATGGATAGATGGATGGATATGGATGGATGGATGGATGGATATGGATGGATGGATATGGATAGATGGATGGATGGATGGATGGATGGATGGATATGGATAGATGGATGGATATGGATGGATGGATGGATATGGATAGATGGATGGATATGGATGGATGGATGGATGGATGGATATGGATAGATGGATGGATATGGATGGATGGATGGATGGATATGGATGGATGGATATGGATAGATGGATGGATGGATGGATGGATGGATGGATATGGATAGATGGATGGATATGGATGGATGGATGGATGGATATGGATAGATGGATGGATGGATGGATGGATGGATGGATATGGATGGATGGATATGGATGGATGGATATGGATGGATGGATGGATGGATATGGATAGATGGATGGATGGATGGATGGATGGATGGATGGATATGGATAGATGGATGGATGGATGGATGGATGGATGGATATGGATGGATGGATATGGATGGATGGATATGGATGGATGGATGGATGGATATGGATAGATGGATGGATAGATGGATGGATGGATATGGATGGATGGATATGGATGGATGGATGGATGGATGGATGGATGGATGGATGGATGGATATGGATAGATGGATGGATGGATGGATGGATATGGATGGATGGATATGGATGGATGGATGATGGATGATGGATGGATGGATGGATGGATATGGATAGATGGATGGATGGATGGATGGATGGATGGATGGATGGATGGATGGATGGATGGATGGATGATGGATGGATGGTGATTTTAGTCAGAATTGTCCATTTTATTCTAGTTTTAGTCAAATATTGTATTTATCCAAACCCATTTTACAATTCAAACAAGGTTATCTTATTATTCTATTATTGTTACCTTATAGACTCAAGAATACATTCATTCCAGATACAGAAGACTCTAAACTGAGTTTACAACATATTTATTTTTCCGCATTTTTCCCCATCTTTTTCTTTTTCCACGACACATTGGTTTTTCTTTTCCACGTCTATGCTGGAAAGTGGATCCAAAGTTGGTCTCTTCTTCTTCTCCCTCCACGCGGATCTTTGTTATAACATTTTGTCTCATCTCGTTTTGGTCAACGAAAATGAAGACACATTTTAGTGAAAGCAACATTAGCTGGAAGATGTCGGGCCGGACATCTTCCCAATTAGACCTGGGTAGCGGCCCGGAGGGTGAAGGCAGCTGCTCCCTACGGTGGCCGACGAGGGCCAAACGCACTGCAACGGCCCAATGCGTCTCAGTTAAGGAAAACGGCTTCAAGTACAGAAAACGATTCAAATTCACAAACTCAAAACGAGGTACAAAAAGAGGAACGTGGTGCAAATGAAAAAACCTGCTGCAAAAAACAAAGACAAATGCAGCATCATCAAACGCGCTGCAAATAGAGAAACGATGCAAAGCACAAAACCATATAAAGCAAGAAACCATCTTCAAAAGAAAAACGCTTCATAACCGGTCACTACAACCGGAAGTGCTCCAAGATATAACAGATATAAACATCGTATATAAATATAGTCAGATAAAAATAACATTACCGTTCCCGCTGTACAGGACTGTCTCAGAAAATTAGAATATTGTGATAAAGTCCTTTATTTTCTGTAATGCAAAAATGTCATACATTCTGGATTAATTACAAATCAACGGAAATATTGCAAGCCTTTTATTATTTTAATATTGCTGATCATGGCTTACAGTTTAAGAAAACTCAAATATCCTATCTCAAAAAATTTGAATATTCTGGGAATCTTAATCTTAAACTGTAAACCATAATCAGCAATATTAAAATAATAAAAGGCTTGCAATATTTCAGTTGATTTGTAATGAATCCAGAATGTATGACATTTTAGTTTTTTTAATTGCAATACAGAAAATAAAGAACTTTATCACAATATTCTAATTTTCTGAGACAGTCCTGTACAGCGGCAACGGTAATGTGATTTTTATGTGACTATATTTATATACGATGTTAATATCACTGTACAACGCTGCACATTACGAGACGTTTCTATATTATATTTTACACCAGACGATACAAGGCTGCACATAATATTAATACGATAAGATCATGATTAGAGATTGACATAAAGTTACCTGTTAACGTTACAGCACTTCCGCTTGTAGTGACCGGTTATGAAGCGTTTTTCTTTTGAAGATGGTTTCTTGTTTTATATCGTTTTGTGCTTTGCATCGTTTCTCTATTTGCAGCGTTTGATGATGCTGCATTTGTCTTTGTTTTTTGCAGCACGTTTTTTCACTTGCACCACGTTCCTCTTTTTTGTACCTCGAGTTTGTGAATTTGAATCGTTTCTGTACTTGAAGCCGTTTTCTGACGTTTATCTGAGACGCATTAGGCCGTTGCAGTGCGTTTGGCCCTCGTCGGCCACCGTAGCTCCCCGCTGCTCAGGTAAACTACACACAAAAAAACACCCAGAAACTGATAAAAGCTTCTTCTAGCTCCTATTGAAAACTATAATTACCCTAAAATCACAACACCAAGCATGCCGTGGACGGTGCAGGCGTGAAATATAGTCATCAAAAGAAAAAGAAATGTTAAAGGAATTAGCACAAGTGTGCAGCGTTGGCATTTTGGTGGTGACAGGATTTTCTGGTGTGACTGCTTGAATGAGGATGTTGGATTAAGCCCAGTGAGCGATGTGGGACCCCACGCCCTGCAGCCCGGGGCCAAAGACACACCGCAGCGCGTTATTCTCACCCACAACCGCCGCTTTCCTGCTCTCTCTTTAACTTCCTGTTTCATCTAAACATTTCAGACTGTTTCTGCAGAAACCCTGGCTTCCACCAGTGCTTGTTTTCTGTGCTAGTAACAGAGGGGAGAATTGTCTATTTTGAGCTCTTGCTGCGCCGCCTTCCTTGCGAGGAGTGTTTGTTTTCTCTGTGCTGCTAAAACAGTCTCTTTGAATGCCTCCTGGACTTGAGGGGGGGGGGCTCACTCTCCCGGTCTTGATACTGATGCAATTTGATGTTCACATCTGTGTATCTGTAAGGCATTCTCTTTTTCTCTGGCTGGTTCCTCTAAGAACAATATCTGCTTCAGTTTTCCTGCTAGCGAGATGATATAATTGGCCTGAATACAGATCACACTGCATGTGTGTATTCATTTATGTTTCTCTCAGACGTCATAAGTGCAGGCTACCAGACAATGTGTTTTTGTATTCTTATTCGGATGATTGCGTTTTGTTTTTTTTAATCATAATATGCACACTTGCAAACGCCTTGCCGAGTTCATCACATCCCAAGCGGCCATCCATTAAACCATAAAAAACTCAATCTGATTTATTCTGACAATAAGCCCAACTCCCAGAAGTATTTGCTGTGACTAAGTTGAATCATAACATTCACAGCAAGACATTATGATCTTGTAATATTTACTATCTCAACAAAAAGGTTCAAATGTTAAGGTGTCGTACCTCCTCCTGAGTGGATAAAATCAATAATGATTGATGATAATACCTTATTTTTAACTGGATATTTCTAAAAATGTTCAAATGAAAGCCATACGCTGTAATACATGGGAATGATGTTGCTGCCATGAATGCAGTAAATCAAAATGTGGCATTAATAGGAGCCCATTTTTATGTTTCTTACATGCACATAGGGGTCAGTTTAATTTTAAAGTTCTCAACAGAAACACTGAAGAGTTTCTGTAAGTCGATCTGCGGAGTGAAACTGCGGAGCTAAAACAAAGTCAAAACATATTACAATTTAAAAAAAGATACAGAGAAACTTTTTTTTCAAAATACAGATGCGAATAAACATGTAGATATGTACATTTATTAATATATGTAGATATATAGATTTATATTATGGATATAGATATGTTATATGTAGGTATAACGTATATAGATATATTGCGTTATATTATATGTACAGTATTTGTGTATCTATATCTCTATTAATATATATTGATTTATAGTTATATGTAGTTATGTCGATATATAGATTTATAGTTATTTTTATGTATATAATTGGGGGTAAATATATGAACCAGTATATATAGCATATCTACTCTTATATAGTATATAGTATATCATATAAGTTATATCATTGTTATCTATTGTTCTCTATTATATTGTAGTATTATTATAAAGTAATGATAATGTAATACTAAGCATTATAATTACTTCTATTATTACATACATACATAGTATCACAAATAAATGCAGGGCGTTTGCTTTGTTTTCTTTTTGTTTGCTTTGTTTTGTTTTTGACTATATTTATAATTGAGTATTATATCACTGTATTGAATAGTTATTAAAGTAGGGGTGTTTGCTTATTTGTGTTTTATAAGTAAGTTTATTGAAACTCTGGTTATATGTAAGAATGTATGTCAGATTCAGGGGTAGGACTGGATAAACTTAAACTTTATTTATTTTTATTTGTATAGCGCCATATCATACAATATAAAATGCAACACATGGTGCTTTACATGCAGAATAAAATAACAATAAAAAACACAATTTAAAACATTCCATACGACCCCACCCCCCACGCGTACACACACACTCACTCACACTCATACACATGTGCACACACTCACACGCCCACACCCACACACACACACACAATAAGTGGACTGGTGACATGGCTTAGCACTAACGATCCAGGTGAGGAAAACACTACCTATGGGTGGCCGTCCACACTGAGAAGCTCCACCGACCACGACCACCAGAAGCATCGCCACAGAGACCCCCCCAACCCGGACAGACCAGGACAGACCCCACACAGAAGGTGGAGCCCCCCCCCAGCTACCCAGGCCTGAGGGATCCCCATGACGACACCCCCATGGGCGGAGCAGGCACACCTCCCAGTGTGGACGACCCCCCTGAGGAAACACTGGAGCTAAAAACTAAAAGATTAAAAGAAAGTAAGAAATGCCTAAAAGTGTAAGATTTTAGAGAAATCTATATAAAACTTAAGATGAATAATAAATAACATAAAGTAAAAAGTCACTAAAATGGATTAAAGTTTTAGAGATGATAAAAGAGCTAAAGAAGTAGACACAATACATAGCTAAAAACAATAGGTAAATGATAAGTGTTTACTTCAATCCTACTCCGTTTGGAACATGTTGGTGGATCCGTGAGGTCTGACCAAGTGCTGTACATATGTATATATATACATATATATATGTATATATATATATATATATATATATATATATATATATATATATATATATATATATATTTGTATATAAGCAATCGCATCCCTGACCCGAGACTTTAACCGTGTGACGAAGCCGTCGTGTAACTGGAGTCTAAGACAATCTCTTGATCGCAACCAACCAAAACAATCCCGCTTCACATGATCCACTGGGCGGTGCCTCTCACCCTTCTGCTCCTCTCCTCTTCCCTTCCTCTCGTCTCCTTTTCCATTTTTATTTATTATAAGTATCTCATAGCTATCGTTTTTGTCCATCGTTCCTGTAGTTTCTTGTGCTGGCCCCCTTTTTTCTCTTTTGTGAATGTTTGCAGGCCGGAGCTTCAGGAGCTGCGTGCTGGCCTGCGGTCCCGGCTCCCCCCCACCCCCCCAGGCATATATATGTATGCATATATATATATATGTATGTATGTATATATATATATATATATATATATATATATATATATATATATATATATATATATATATATATATATATATATACACATACATAATAACATAACATAATATATATATATACACAAATTTACATAGTCCCATATTTGTATGACTGGTGGGGGAGAGTACCGGCACTTATTTTTTCCCACTTAAAGCACTGGTTCTGCGTCAAAACGACGCCGTGCCTACGGCGTGTGGTACACGTCGACGCAGACCACACGCCGTCACTGACGCCGTCACTGACGACGTCACTGACGACGTCACCTCCCGAAAATTGTAACTACGCGTCGAGGCGACGCAGACCACACGCAGACTGAGAGGGCTGTGATTGGTTCGCTTGGTAGCAACGCATTTCCGGTTTCCGGTTTGAAGCAGTCGTGAACTTTCAGCGCTCTTTTCTTTGTGTATGTGTGATTTTTTTTGTTTTGGTTTTTTGCACAATAGTTGTCCTTATCTCTTTGATTCACTGTGACCGGAAAAAGTCGGATAAACCATTCAGGAAAAGATTGCAAATTAGCGGTCGCAGGGGGGTACTGCACCGCGGAGAAATGGAGTGACGGAGAAGTCCGAAGGTTTACGACGACGTCACGGCGACGGTGTGTCCTCTGCGTTGGGTTGATGCAGAACCATAATTCAGGCTTAAAGGGGAGTTTTTCTTGCCACTGTTTGGCTTAAGACTTTTCTCCCACTAGGGGAGTTTTTACCTGTCATTGTTTATGTCAGTGGTTCCCAACCTTTTTTCCATGGAGCCCCCCCTACTTGTGTCTAAGACCAGCCGGGCCCCCCGACCCATACGTACTAGCACCAAAAGAGTAAAGTTATTCGTTACAAACCTTTAATTGAAAAAATTAAAGGTGTTATGTTTTTTCGATACAGTTTTCTTTGGTTTACCCTGTACTTTGTTTTTTTCACCTTCCTTTTGTGTCACCAATGTATAAAATACGCACAAAAAATAATTGCAAGAACATAAAAATATTTCTGAAAATTGTCTCTTTTAATATGAGAGCAAATTTTTTTTACATTTTTCCTTTAACAACCTGTCGGAGTAGTAGTATGATTAAATGTTGAATAATGATATAATAATACGTTTTTAAGTTTTTATCCTGATAAATAACTTTTAAAATGACCAGAATATATTTCTAAGTGGGTTTATACAGACTTGGATTACAGTATTCCATTAGGTGTGTTATTATGATTTCTTATTTATCTAACATGTGTAAATAATTGTTACAACTGCATATCCTCAAAGCAGACAAAGTTTTGCGCCCCCCCAAGAGATCTCTGGCGCCCCCCCAGGGGGGGGCCCGGACCCCAGGTTGGGAGACACTGGTTTATGTAATAATTACTCGGGGGTTTATGTTCATGTTCTGGGTCTCTGGAAAGCGTCTAGAGACATCTGTTGTATTAGATGCTACACAAATAAAATTGAATTGAATTGAATTGAATTTAAGGTTGCAGCACCTGGTTGGGGCTCGGGTCCAAAAAACCTCTTTGTTTTCTCTTCTATAGTTGTCAGACTTTTACATTTCCCCATAAATCACGCCTTAAGGAGTCCTCGTCATAACGAAGCTCCGTGCATGCTAAAGCGGCCGACGTCGGATTGTTTTTCAGCTTGATTTTGGAGCGTTTGATGCAAACGGGTGACGATTTCCAACGTAACAGCCATCCCTATTTTTTAAGAAGGTGCCGGTGGGCGCCGCCGAGGCCCCGCGAAGCTTATTGGATTTGCTGATGAGAATCGGGGGGGCTCTAATGAAAATTAAATTGCCCCTAAAGTGTTTGTAGGCTCGGAAACAAAATTAAATCGTATCCCAACACTTTCTCTCGTTCCTCCTTTTTCTGTTTTTGAGAAAAACAAAGAGAATCTGATGAGACAAAGAAACCTCTGGCCTAATGACGGTGAAGCTTATCTAATCTAAAACTAATCCCTTTTATTTTCTCCCCCTGAAACCCGGCCAGCTCTTCCTCTCCGTCTCGTTCTTTGCCCTCTCTTCCCTTTGGCCCCGCCTCTCCCTGCTATGGTTTTAATACCAATTCTCCAAGGCATGACTGTGCATATAACGTTCCCAGAGCAAGATGAGCTTCAGATAACCACTTCATTTCCTTTCTCCTCAGACTCGGGCTTTTAGATTGTATTTTTCCGACTTCTCTTTGAGGTCGCGGCTCCTTCCGTTTGTCCGAGAGAGTCTCTCGGAGACGGCGGGATCAGAAGTGGAGGGCTGAGGGCGTGAAGTTCTGCACACGCTCGGACTGGACGCGCCGATTTTTCATGCATGTTTTCTCCCCGTCGCCTTCCGTCCTGCTCCTTGAGCGAGCGATACTGTATGAATGTCCAAACAGACGTGCCACTGCATACAAATGTGTTGCACTGGAGAATAAGGACAAATGATCTACACCAGTGATATGGTGTTTCCTCAAACCGGAGCTTATAGTTCTCTTTTTAAATCACGTGCATGTGCAAACTGTTAAGTTTAAACCATATTTTACAACAATGACTACGTTTCCATGCAACAATAACCCTCTTCTAACCGGAATATTAGCAATAACCCGGTTGCGCACGGCCATGTAAACACCAATTAACATCTGTTAAACCGACCCTAAGAAACCTGGGTGTTGTGTTTGACAAAGACATGTCATTAGTGCAACACTGCAAACAGCTGACAAGGAATTGCTTCTTTCATCTGAGAAATATTTCTAAACTCAGGAAAATGTTGTCGCAAAAGGATTTGGAGCTGGTCATTCACGCATTTGTGTCTTCGCGTTTGGACTATTATAATAGTTTGTTCTCTTGTCTAAACAAGAAGGAGCTGTCTCGCCTGCAGTTAGTGCAAAATTCCGCAGCAAGAATTCTGACCCGCGCTAATAGGAGGACACACATAACCCCTATTCTCAAAGATCTTCATTGGCTGCCAGTTTCCTCTAGGATCAATTTTAAAATTCTGGTTTTAACTTTCAGAGCTTTGCATGGTCAGGCTCCACCTTACATCAGCGATCTGATCCAGCCCTACACCCCAGCTCGGGCTCTGAGGTCTGTGGATCAGAATCTGCTGATGGTTCCTCGTACTCGCTTCCGGACCAGAGGAGACCGATCCTTCCAGGCCGTTGCTCCCAGGCTTTGGAACGATCTTCCAGTCTCTCTGCGTTCCATGGAGTCTGTTGATCCTTCAAAAGGCAACTAAAGACCTTTTTATTTGTGCAGGCTTTTGCCTAATTCTCTTGGGGCTGTTATGATCGTCAATGTGTTGTCTTGGCCTTTTAAACTTAAATTTATGTATATTTTAACTGTGTTTTTATTGTAACTGTGAAGCGCTCTGTGACCATGGTCTGTGAAGGGCGCTGTATAAATAAAGTTTACTTACTTACTTACAATAAACGCTTTGAATAACCGGAATTTGCTCATATTCCGTTTTTTAAAAACCCGAATATGACCCCTGGGTTACTCCTTTTCTAACCCGAATATTTGGTCATGTATAACCTAACAGAATATCCCCATCAAACGGAACAGGAATTTGTTTTCTGCTCATGTTCTTTTCACAAGGAATCCTGGTCTTTTGAGTCCAGGAAGTTCTTATAAACACAGAGAAACCAAGACCAGGAGGAGACTAATCACTTCATAAATGCAATGAAGGATATGAACATTTTGGCCGGACCGGCCTTTAAAGTGCGGCTGATAAATACAATCAAATAAAACGATACGACCAGCATAAAAACAATGGTATATTGTAAATATGATAATAAACATGAATCCACTCTGGACTTTATTAGCAGCGTCCTCCTAACAACATAACATGAGTGATATCCTCTCTGCCCCCCAACGCTCTCTGACTCTGGTCGCCATGGTAACATTTAAACATGGCTTCACACAGATAGGATGTCAGAAATGGCTGTTGTGGCGATCTCAGGGTTTTGTGCCCTGACTTTAATCCAGAACACCAGCAGAGTTTTTGTCTCGAACACCTAAAGGCCCTGACACACCAACCCGACGTCGCCCGCTCTCTGCCGACTGCTGTGTCGCCTCGCGTCGCCTGTGTCGGGCTGGGTCGGGCTCAAAAAGAAGCACTAGACACACCGCGGCCAACTAGCACGTACGTTCTGCGCATGCGTGAGAGGTAATTCCCCTCCATACCAGCAGGCAGCGGTAGTCTGTATTCAGGGGCTCGAGGAGGAGGACAGCGCTTTTTTTTTCAAAGCTTTATTGAGAAAACACAAGTGAAATATAAAACAGACAAACAAAACTCTGTGGAGAATTACCGCTACTGAAATAAATCATTTAGGAAGATAAATGTTGGTTTAATAGATGAAATCTAACAGTTGTAGCTACGCCTGTTAAGAAATTTGCTCCGAAAATGTCGGGATTTTCTGCCTGCCGGCTCGGGAGCTGATTTATGGTTCCGCGTTAACTCGACGCAGAGCCTACGGTGTAGGGTACGTAACCTACGCCGTAGGCTTAACGCAGAACCATAAATCAGCCTTTATTCTGGCGAGGTTTGAAAAAGACAAGCGAGTGATTATGTACATTCACTGAGTGAATATTATGAAAGTAAAATATATATGTCTCGCTAGAAATGTAATCAAAATGCATTTTTATGCAGAAACTAACTCAAAATATTGATTTTATTCATAAGAAATGTCCGCCATGTTTTTTTTTGATTCAGTCCGCAAATGACGACGAAAAGCATTCCGGGAAATTCTGGGAACAGCCAATCACAGAGTGAGTTGTTTGACCGACGTCCCGACGCCGATTCGACATGTCAAATCGGCTGAAAAGCTGCCGACGGGAGGCCGACCTGTGGGGACGTGCGGGACACACCAGGGAAACTAAGCCGACAGACGAGCACCGACGCTCATCGACGGCCCGACGGCCGAAAATCGGCTTGGTGTGTCAGGGCCTTTAAGGCCGCCGTCATTTGCGATGTCCAGCCGTTGGTCTTCTTCTTGCACAGTCGTGCTGGATTCACCTGGTTTGTTGACAGATGGGTCGCGGGTCCATTCCTTGGCAGTTGGCGGGTCTTTTGTGGTTGGGAAGTAGCGCTTGAACTCTTTTGTGTTCCCGTTTTTTTCTTTCTAAATATTCCCAGGGCTCGTCTTTTAATGCAAGTGCTTGGTCTCCAAGTGGTGAAGCAGTTTTGAAGGCTTCATTGTCTCATTAGAGAGCCAGTCTTGGTGTGTGGGCATCACCCGTTGCCATAAATCCATATTTTAAGTAGGACTCATGGTATTTTCTGTTAAATTTTGCTTTCTTTTTCTTTGAAGTCATTGGCTCTTTTTCCCTCCCGTTGAACCTTTTCCTCTTGGTAAGGAAACTTTACATAGGCGTCTGTTTCTTACTCATTTTGTTAGCTTGTGGGTTCAATTACAGCGTTCACCCATCTGATATGAAGGAGAGAATCTGGTCATTTTTCAAAATAAAAGACAATAAATAAAATGGAAATAATGCAAGTTATTTATTCTGTGAGGTTAATGAACCTTTTTGAAATAGTTTTGTCCTTATGAAAACCATTAGAATCAGAATCAAGTCAGCTTGGAGAGCTGACTGTGTTTTTTTTACAATTGCTTATCACATGTTAACAGTCACAACAGCCACTCCCTAATCTACTCAGGGTTTTGGGCTGTTCCACAACTGTCTCATGGTCAGTTGGATCATCTGTTCAAAACCTCCAACAGAAAAGATGTCTGTTGGCTCTGCATACCATAGATTAGTTGCTCTTCAACTGAAATGTCCTGTTTATCTGTTTGTTTCCTCCCATTGTCCATCCACTGTCTAAAATTGGTTGTCTTAAAATGGTCATGTTCCTGTCAGTTTTACCAATAAAAGCTGATGCAAAGAAGGAGCCAGCAAGCATTTGCCGAGAGCATCCGAGAGGGCCATGTTGCTCTGCAAGCTCCGACTTTGCTTCCCTTCTGCAGAAGGCCTGAAAAATCATTTCTACAGTCTCTATGTCTTTTCTATGTTATTAATTTATGTATGTTGCTTAGGGACCTAACATATTCTTTCTTGTGCGGCCCGGTACCAAATGGTGGGTCCGCGGATCGGGAGTTGGGGACCTCTGCCTTATGTGATAATGTTACAATATATAAAAGAAATGGACAGCAGTTAAAAATGCTGCATTTATTTCAAAAACTGCGCAGGTTTTAACTGTTTTTATTGGGGTTAAAATAGGTTTCAGTGGGTTAAATGCCTGCAAGTGCTCAGCGGTACTCTGAGGTGGTTGGGTAGAGAAGATCCTCATTTAAGGACGCTGGATGACACCAAATAAAACTTGTAACGTGGTAAAAGCATAATGTTTTTCCAAACCTTTTTATTTTCCAAATCTAAAAGAGTGAGCAGATTTCTCTGCTTTCTAAAAACTGCCATCTTTCCCTTCCTCTCATGCGTCCCTTGGCCACGTCAACCACTAAAACTAAAATAGATTTTTTTTTTTCCAATGATTCCATAAACAATCACCGTTTTCCAAAATTTGAAAAAGACTTTGACCGGAGTCATCCCTTCTGATCGATGGCAGACTTTCACGTGGGCTGAACTTAATTAAACAGAGAGATTAAAAGGATATGTACGAGATGGAGCCCACTTTTAAAAACAAATGTGGCTCTAGGTTATTTAGTACGGAAGAGTATTAGGGCCAGGGAGGAGAAAAAATAAAATTAATATTTTAGAGGAGGAAGATTTTTTTTTCATTATGCACTTAATTTTGAAGTACAATTTCAAGATAAAAGTCGAAATGTTGAGAAAAAAGTGAATTTCGTGAATAAAGTTGAAGAACAATTTCGAGAAAAAAGTCAAAATGTTGAGAAAAAAGTGAATTTCATGAATAAAGTTGAAATGTTGAGAAAAAAGTCGAAATGTCGAGGAAAAAAGTCAAAATGTCGAGAATAATGTTGAAGTACAATTTCGAGAAAAAAGACGACATTTCGACTTTATTCTTGAAATTGTATTTCAACATTAATCTCGACATTTCGACTTTTTTCTCAACATTTCGACTTTTTTTCTCAACATTTTGACTTTTTTTCGACATTTCGACTTTTTTCTCGAAGTGCACAATAAAAAAAAATCTTCCCCTCTCAAATATCTTTTCTCCTGCATGGCCCTGATACTCTTCTGTAATTTACACCTCCTGCCATCGTAGCGCCTAAATGTTTTAGGGCTCTGGATACCTCCCGTAAATGAACCCTGTGTTTTGTTTTCAATCCAGTTCCAGTATCAAAGAGTTGGCGTCGGGGGAACATTAAAGGGAATTGTGAAGTCTGATCGTTTTAAGCATCAAACGAAGAACAAGGGGCATTGAAATGCTTGTTAAAATAATCATCTGAGAAGCTGTCCGGCCATATGCATGCAGGAAGTTCAGTTTTATTCATCGTGATATCTACGGACTTAACGGTTTTCCAAAATAATCTTGTATTGTTTCGATTATTTGAAATATAAAGAAAGAAAATGCTTAGCTTGTGGATCTCCAACAACAGAAATTGATTCACAGTACATTAACATACAAAATAAGACCATGAAAGTGTTTGATAAACTACCACCAACATAAATAGTCCAGAGACCAGAGCTCAAAATTTCACTGGTCAGCACCATTCAAGGTGACCAAACTTACTTGTGATTTTTGAAAATATCCATGTCTGTAGATGATATTTTGGTATAAAACCTTCCTGAGTGGCAGCTGGATCAGAGTTATCAGCTCATGAAGTTACCAGCCCCTTCAGAAAATTACATTTTAGATGCTGCTGCATATCCTGGTTTAGACTCATGTACAGGATATCTGTCAATGTTTCACAATATTGTCTTTGGTATCATTTTAAAGGGGACCTTTTAAGCATTCATTCAAGCTAAGATGTGAAACTATAACAGCCACTAATGTCACAAACTGGTCTTTATCACGCAAATACAGGACATAAAGGAACCACAATGAGATAAGGAACCATAAACAACATTAGACACAAAATACAAAAAATACAACAAAAAAAAAATACAAAAACTGGAATACTCACAGGACCATAAGGATTCAGGAAATGTATAATATACCCAATTTAGAATGATCAATGAACCTGAAGGGGGTGGTAACTTCATGAGCTGATAACTCTGATCCAGCTGCCACTCAGGAAGGTTTTCATACCAAAATATCATCTATAGACATGGATATTTTCAAAAATCATAAGTAAGTTTGGTCACCTTGAGTGGTGCTGATATCTGGTCTGGAACATGGACTAAAACTAAAGACATAAAACCGTCGTCTGCTTCTGTGAAGCCGACAGAACGGAATAAAACCCTGTACAGACCGAAAGCAGAGGTGTGTTTGCGTTTATCCCACCATGTAACCGCTGTGGATCCGGCAGGAAATAATAATAGCTGGCGGTTCTGAGATCATAATAAACAAGATGAAATTACTTCCAACCGTTATGTCAAGGCTCTGTGAGAATGGGCTCCCTACGGAACGAGCTCTGCCTTCACACCGCTTAGTGTTTATTACTCACACTGCTGACATTATGGTTTTTAACCGCTTTCAGGCCATTTTTCCACCCAAGCTTGATTTAAGGCCCTCTTGAATTTGTTTTGTGGTTATTATGGTGTACAAGTAAAGGTGCCTTGCTTTACCAGGATGTCTTTCATCACAGCATCAGCTCGGAGTAAGAAAAAGGGCGAGGCTAGGCGAAAATACACACTGGTAGGAGCATCAACGCACCACGATGTCTCCACAATCCAGCTGTTTGCATGAAAGATCCTCGTGTTCAATTGTCTGGTGCACCATAAGAAAACCAATGAACAGAATCCAAGTTATTACAAGCTTTTATTATATCATGCGCAATGTTTTCCAGCCGGAGGTTCACCTCTCTCAAACCACATAGATAGGAGAGAAATGCACAAGGTGGTCATGGATCCAGTCGTATTTATACTAAAAAGGGAGGTGTTCTATGGGGGTATTATTGTTCCAATATTATTTGTGTGTGCATATCTCAATCTGTGTTCGTAAAAAGATTTGTGTGTCCGTATTCACATTTGTGTGTGTGTAAAAAGATTTGTGTGTCTGTATTCATATTTATGTGTGCAAGTCTTGTATCAGCCTTAGAATGATTTTTTTTTCATTATGCACTTCGAGAAAAAAGTCGAAATGTCAAACAAAAAGGGGAAATGTCGAGAAAAAAATCGAAATTTGAGAAAAATGTCAAAATTTCGAGAAAAAAGTCGAAATGTCGAGATTAAAAAGGAAAGGAAAAAGGAAGAAAAAAAGAGAAAAAAAAACGAAAAAAGGAAAAAAGAAAAAAAGAATTCAATTCAATTCAATTAATTTTATTTATATAGCGTCCAATACAGCAAAAGTTGTCTCTAGACGCTTTCCAGAGACCCATAACATGAACATAAACCCCCGAGCAATTATTACATAAACAATGGCAGGTAAAAACTCCCCTAGTGGGAGAAAAACCATAAGCCAAACAGTGGCAAGGAAAAACTCCCCTTTAGGAGGGAAGAAACCTTGAGCAGGACCAGGCTCATAAGGGGGGACCCTCCTGCCGAGGGCCAGACTGGTGGGTCAGGGACGGCAACAGCACAGCAGGCAGGTGGAAGCAGCAACGGGAAGACCAGGTGTGGGGACCGCAGGCCAGCACGCAGCTCCCGATAAGCGCCCAATCAGCAAGTCCCAGGTTGGAGTGCAGGGGCAGGGAAAGGTTGAAAAGGGGCAGGGCCAGGGAGAGGAGTCTTGAGGGACGAACCTTCTCCCCCGCCCAAAAGGGGCCGTTACCCTGCCCCCCTCACTCCCACACTGCAGGATCCGGTGTTTTGCATTCAGAGATGCTCTTCGCCACCGGCAGAGGATGCTGCACCAAGCAAAAACATGCTTTTACAAACTGACAGTAAAAAACAATACCTTGCGCGACAAAAACACATAATCTAGCCACTAAAACAAAGAATAATATATAAATAATAATAATGTCATAATCCGTGTATATATCACGACCACGGATCCCATTGAATTTGCATAGTACTATATCCGTGGTGCTCCCATTAAAACCTCAATAAAACACTGCTAAAACAGCGTTAAAAACGTGCTTTTACAAACTGACAGTAAAAAACAGTACCTTGCGCGACAAAAACGCATACTTTAGCCACTATAACAAAGAATAATATATAAATAATAATAATGTCATAATCCGTGTATATATCACGACCACGGAACCCATTGACTTTGCATGGTACAATATCCGTGGTGCCCACACGGAATTATACCACTTTCCGTGTTGGTACCACGGAAAATAGTGGTAAGAGGTCGTGGGCATTTCACGGATTTTTGTGAGATCAGGTTGACATAAATACTTGTGTGGAAACGAGTGATGCAACAATCTATGAACAAATACAGACGGGGACGTATATTCAAATCAAATCAAACTTTATTAATGTAGCACTTTTCTTTTTAGGGCAGCGGTCGAGCTTGAGCACTTACAGTGCGAAGGCCCTACGAAATGAGGGCCTTTTTTTCCCCCTAAACATGTCCCAAAAGTCACCAAATTTGCACCAAGCCAGGCCTGGTGAAAAATGTGATATTTCCTGGTTTGCATTAATGGGCGTGGCCTAATGGCTCAACAGCGCCCCCTAGAAAACTTTGTGCCTCAAGCCCCACAATACGGTTTGACGTACATGCACGAAAATTGGTACACACCTGTATCATGTCGCAACTTAAAGAAAAATCTCTTGGCGTCATGGCCAAAACCGGACAGGAAGTCGGCCATTTTGAATTAATCGTGAAATTTTGGCGCAATTTATGCCATTTATTCGGCAGTTAATGCGGCCCGAACCGTAACGTGCACCCAGATGTGTTATACATCAAAATGTGCGTCTCTATCCTGCGACGACGCGCATTACTTTTCTCAGTCAAAAGCGTTACCGTGGCGACGATAGACACCAAAAAGCGCTCCCACCCTTTATCTGATCTGATCTCATAGTTCCTATTTCCTGCCATAACCTTTGAATGGTTTGACATAAAGACTCGTGGGTGGTATCATCGGACTTAGTTTTGAGGCCTTGAACATAATTGCTGCAAATTAGCCCCACCCCTTCATCTGATTGGTCCATATCTGATAGTTCCTACTTTCTACCATAACTTTTGAATGGTTTGATATAGAGAGTCCAGGCCTGAAGAATCTACATCAAGTCATACAAGCTTCCACTGCAGCCTGAACGTGCACAAGGGTGGAGGACCGTTCATCGCTGCTTGCAGCTTTAATTCTTGAAATTGTATTTCAACATTAATCTCGACATTTCAACTTTTTTTCTCGACAATTTCAACTTTTTTCTCGAAGTGCACAATAAAAAAAAATCTTCCCCTCTCAAATATTTGTTCTCCTGCATGGCCCTGATACTGCTCTGCTCTCCGCCACCATTAAAAACCTTTCCCATGATCCGTCACAGCAGAGCTGGTCTTCGCCGCGGCGACAAGGTCTTTGGAGTCTCTTCAGACCGTCTTCGGTCTGCAGGACATCTGATCTGGCAGAGACTTGCTTAACCCAACTCCACTGATCTCCAGCTGCGAAAAGGCAGATAAATAGTGACAACATAGTCTCCCAGATAACACATGCTGGACTCAGCTGACAGCAGCAAAGCCCTGGGGCCGTTTACTTTTCAACTTTCAAGAGAGAGAACATGAAAAAAAAATAGCATCAAAGGTCAGAAGACAAAATGGCAGCGTTGGCTGCAGGGGGCGTCGCATCAAACGCAGGCATGAGGATCTCCAGAAAACATCAGATCAATTATTCACCCGCAGAAGAAAAAACACAAGAAGATGCACAAGTTTTAAACATTTAGAGATAAATTCTTCCACTAGAATCAAATAGAATATTGATGAAAAATCTTGTTTGTAAAGACCCGGTGTGGCTCTTTGGGTGATATATGAATTACATATGTAATATTTTAGTTTGTAATAATTCCTGACATCTAGTGGTCAAGATTGAGAGAGCAATCATTTCAAATGACTTTCAGCCACCATGAATGAACAGATTGCATCCATGTCTCCACATGTTTTCTGCTATTCGAGGTCAACTCGTGTCGTTTCTGTACCTGCTCTTGCTTCATACAGGCAGTTTGAACCTATTTTTCACAAATAAGTGCTCTGAAACTTCTCGTAAAGTAGCAACCACCAACATTGATCCGCCACTTTCTTTTCATTTCAACTACGTGTCCTTTATTTCTGTAGTAGAGCATTCTGTTGTGTAGAAATATCTGCTCCCCAAACGGATATAAACAGTTAATTTAGAAGTCCATAATACAATTAACAGTTAATAAATATGAAAAGTTTTGATCTTTAAAACCATATAACAGAAACTGGACTGGTAGTACAGTATTGGTAGTATGGACTGGATGGGTAGTAGAGGTGGGTGCAATTCATCGATGTGTCGATGCACCGCGATGCGTCACGTGACGATTTGGAATCGATTATTTAATTTTTTTTTTTAAGTTATCCTATCCAGATTCCAGACTGAATAAGCTGCTGAATCATTTCATTTTCAAGAATGCACATTTCTTATTGTTCACTTGAAATATGGCAGATATGTTTACACTAAGTTCATATCTAGTTTACTTGAATTAATGAACTCATTAAATCCAGAACTTGACCGTTTTCAGTGTTTTCCGCCAATAGAGGGCGCTCTCATGCAAGTGCAGCTTTCCCTGGTCAAAGTTAAGGAAGTCAAAGAGACAATGTTTACATAAAATAAAATACATTATTTTGTCTTTGAAAAATACATGTCAAATGTTCAAAAAACCTTGTTATTTACTTAATGAGTGTTGTTAGAGGAACTGAGTTAATTGATTGGCTATTTATTTACAAATGTAGCCACAGATGAAGACAAAATCAATCTTGTATGGAAAAAAGCATTAAAATTCCACGAAGAAGAAGAATTGTGGCACCAATAATCGAATCGACAATCGTTATAATCGAAGAATCGAAGCTCCAATAATCGAAATCGAATCGAATCGTGAGGTTCCCTTGTTTGCACACCCCTAATTGGTAGTATATGGACAGAACTGGTAATACAGGATTGGTAGTATGGACTGAACTGCTGGTATGTGGACTGGACTGGTAGTAGAGTATTGGTAGTATGGACTGGACTGGTAGTTTATGGACTGGACTGGTAATATTTATGTTTTTCTCCACAGAAGAGACAGATCTCAAACTAATTCTGCCCTTTGAGCTTCCTGAGGCTTCAAACCCCAAACCTGATGAGCAGTATACTAGTATACTATACTGGACAGTAATTGAGAGCTCCACCAAAAGTAGATACAGTACAGTAAATATTTGGGACATTGTGTTCTTGGAAGTTTGATAACGTTCTTCTTCTTTAACGTTTTTCTACTCATGTTTTCATTATGTTAAGCACTTTGAATTACATTGCTGGGCTGAAGGCTACAAGTAAATAGACATGATTCCATGTTTTACCTTCACATAACTGATGACTTTACTATACTTTCACTTAGCTGCTGTTCCTGTTATGAACCTTTATGACAAATCGTCTTGAATACGGTAAATGCCTTAATTTGTTAAGTCGCAACCCAAAGAAGACGTAAGACACTACAACCAAATGACATGAAATAACAAATAAAAATCTCTTGACAGTTGCATCAAAAAACCACAAAAACACCACCTTAAGCTTGTGTTTACATATTTAGGACTCATCGTTCATTGAAAGCAGTTTTGACTCAACAGATAACAGTTAAATTAGCACTTGTAGAACAAGTTTAAAAGTGGAAGGTATGGACACCAAGAACAAGCATGCTTGAAATTATTCTTTAATTCCCTTAACTCATTATCTCAAGATGATAATAATGAGACAGGAACTTGTCAAGGAGTTTGTTTTCTCACGGTAACATCTTGGTAGCATCTTGACAACTGTAGCCACTGATTAAAGCTGAAAATGTCAGTGGGTGAGCGCGGACGGCCCGGTGTCGTAGGGAGTTACGTCTGCCGCGTTAATGAAGCTGCTGGCGGCTCCGACGGAGCGCTGGGACTCGGATCAGCTCCCCAACTCTGTCTGCTGTAACAAGTCCTATTAACTTTAGCAAGCAGTTACACATTTATGCCTTTTAGCTACAGTTTCACTCATGGATCATTATTATAGAACATCATTTTCAAGTTCTTGACAGTTATCATGTTAACTTTAGAAAACAAAGCTACAGAGTTAGTTTTTGTCAAGACAACAAAAACTCAGACAGACTTCTAGATTTCCTAAAAGGAATATCCCAACAAAGCAGGCTTTGGTTGCTCCCTTTTAACAGGAAGACGGTTCCAGATTCAGAGAAGGTGATCACCCGCCGTGATCAGCTGGTAGGTCCAAGTACTGAACCTACCAGTACCATACTGCCTTCACTGTGTTACACCGTGTCCACACTGCATGCGACGCGAGCGAGCCTCAGCGTCAAAAACAGTTCCATTGCTTTATTTTGTTATTGCACTATCTATACTGGTTGCGAGTGACGCAGCGTCGTTTTGAGCTGGACTTTTGTCGCACGCCCTGCTTCTATTTTCTTCCTGTCGCTCGCGTTGAAAGCCGGTTGAAAGTTGAAAAGAAAGTTGAAAGCGCTGTAGGAAACAGTCATTTCAATACAAGAACCTCAATAAAGTGGCAGCTGCCATGAGCAGTGCTTTCCTGTGAAATATTAAAGAAATTGATTCACCTGTGAATCAATTTCTTTAATATTGCAGGTGAATTTGCGGTGCATTTCCTCTGCAATGTGATGGATTATTTCTGCACATGCATGGTCAGATTTGTGGATGTTACCAACTTCTGTTCCATTAACTCCTGCATTCTCATCAGTCTGAGGTCCTCGTCCCTCCTCTGAGCTCTTCCTCCGTCATGTGAGCTCCTCCATCGTCGTCTGAGGTCCTCTTCCATCATGTGAGGTCCTCCGTCGTCTGAGGTCCTCCTCTGTTTTCTGAGCTCCTCCTCCGTCATTTGAGCTCCACCTCCATCGTCTGAGCTCCTCATCCATCGTCTATAGTCCTACTCCATCCTCTGAGCTCCTCCATCGTCGTCTGAGCTCCACCTCCCTCATGTGAGGTCCTCCTCCATCGTCTAAGGGCTTACTCCATCGTCTGAGCTCCTCCTCCATCGTCTGAGCTCCTCCTCCATCGTCTGAGCTCCTCCTCCATCGTCTGAGCTCCTCCTCCATCGTCTGAGCTCCTCCTCCATCGTCTGAGCTCCACCTCCCTCATGTGAGGTCCTCCTCCATCGTCTAAGGGCTTACTCCATCGTCTGAGCTCCTCCTCCATCGTCTGAGCTCCTCCTCCATCGTCTTAGCTCCTCCTCCATCGTCTGAGCTCCTCCTCCTCCATCATCTCCATCACATGTGCAGCAGCAGAGTTGAAAGTATTTCCCCCCTGATCTCGTAACAGCAAACATCAAAGAATGTGCAGGAACCTGCACAGAAACGCAGACTGACCTGCTTTTGCTACTTTTGCCGAAGACAACTTTACCAGAGAGAAATAGTTTCAGCAGAGTGGGCTCTGCTGGCTCCGACCCTGCAGAGTGACTAATGTTTAGGTCCCGTCTCCGGGGACCGACATCAGAGGGCGGCTACACTCGGCCTATTTGCAGCGTAACAGGTTTCCAGTCGTCTCCTGGGTGCAGTAAGATTTACAGCTTTAAGTACTGCTGTCTGATGCCTCTTTTGTAAACCTTTACATCAGCAAACAAAAGCATGAAGGCCACAGGCCGTAATAAGGTTTGACTTGCTTTCACTTGGACGGCGTCCCGAGCCTTTAGTGTAAAAGCTCTGCATAGAAACAAACTATTACTGTAGGGAGTACTCGAGTTGTAAAGAAAAATCAGGGAGGATGGTGGATTTGATCATATGGGGACAGATAATTTGTGCTGATTACAAATAATATAATATATTACAAATAATAGCAGTGACCAAAACACCTGCAGAAATACTGCAGGAATGACATAGCAGCAGTTAAATGCAGCCTTCTGTAAGCTTTAAATATCCACTGGGCTTACATCAAATACATCAAAACACAACAATAAAAAACACTTTTCTGAACTTATCAATATGACTCTGTCCTTCACAGGATAAGTAAATGGATCACTGCAAAAACTCACAATCTTAACAAGAATATTTGTCTTATTTCTAGTTAAAATGTCTCATTTTAGTAAAGAAAAATTTCATTACACTTAAAACAAGACTCATCACTGGAAAAAACAACCATTTTCACCTGTTTCAAGTAGATTTTTACTTGAAATAAGTAGAAAAATCTGCCAGTGGAACAAGATTTTTTTGCTTGTAATAAGAAGATAAATCTTGTTCCACTGGCAGATTTTTTTACTTATTTCAAGTGAAAATTTACTTGAAACAGGTGAAAATGGTCAAATAAGTTATTTTTCTGGTGATGACTCTAAATGTTGAAATAGCAGTAAAACCACATTCATTGATGAAATGACATAAGGGATGGAAAGGAGGGATGGCAGTTTTACAGGGGGGATTATTTCAGGGCCATCCCTCCTCATCCCCCCTCAACTCCAGTACTGACTGTAGGACACCTTTCTACTGCCTCACTGGAAACTCAGGAATAATTCCAACTGCTCCTGCTTCTGAAGTTACTGGCAGGTAAAGTGCAGATTGTAAAATCAGGATTCAAGTGTGAAAGCTTCACATTACCTGTGCATAGTGTCAGCTTTCCTTCCTACTGCTGCAAAGACAAGGCAAGTTTATCTGTACAGCACAATTCAACACAAGGTAATTCAAAGTGCTTTACATCAACATTAAAAGCGGCAAGACACAATTAAACAGTAAATAACAAATAAAATGAAATAAAATAATAAGAAAAGAGATAAAATAATAAAAAGCACAAGTTGTTAAAAAGTAAGGGCAGTAGATCCAGCAGGTTCAGGACTGTCTCAGAAAATTAGAATATTGTGATAAAGTCCTTTATTTTCTGTAATGCAATTAAAAAAACAAAAATGTCATACATTCTGGATTAATGCCAAATCAACTGAAATATTGCAAGCCTTTTATTATTTTAATATTGCTGATCATGGCTTACAGCTTAAGAAAACTCAAATATCCTATCTGAAAAAATTGGAATATTCTGGGAATCTTAATCTTAAACTGTAAACCATAATCAGCAATATTAAAATAATAAAAGGCTTGCAATATTTCAGTTGATTTGTAATGAATCCAGAATGTATGAAATTTTTGTTTTTTTAATTGCATTACAGAAAATAAGGAACTTTATCACAATATTCTAATTTTCTGAGACAGTCCTGTACATCTCATTCGTACAATGGCAAGAATTACGTTTCTATTCGGTCAAAACGTACAAAGACCGGGTCAAATACAGTATTACAAAGTAATCTGTGCGAATTCGTGCGGTGAATTAAACCAATTTGACTATTCTACGTCACAATGCCTGCATTCAGGGCTTATCCATCACTAGTGTAACAAAGGTTTTATTCAGACGCTTCTCTTTCTCTTCCCTGAGTTTACAAGCAACATTTATTTCTTCCTCACAAAGGGAGGTAAATTATTCTAATTTGGTGTCTTTAATGTCATTGGGTTAATCTGATCTCATCTGTCAAGGTTATCTAAACCTTAAATACATCAGTCAAGCAGATGATGTATTTGGGGAGTTCGTAGACGTAGGCTGGTCGTGGTTGGGTTGATCGAAAGTGATTCATTTTCCTGAGTTTTAAAAACAGACCAAAAGCATCCCTGACTATATTCACTGACAGCTGAAAAATATCTTTCCAAAGTGACTCAATGACACTGAAGTTATTACTCTTAACCAGGAGTCTTCAACCTTTTTTAGCCCAGGGATCCCTTGGATGAGAGAAAAACAGAGCAGGACCCGCTTGGAATTGTTATTTTTCCCCCTTTTTTTTAAAGGTATTGTGACATCATTTTTAACATGCTTTTAACACTATTAAAAGTCTTGGCCAACATCCCTCAAATGTGTCTAAAAGAGTGTAACAAGAAAAACTTCACTCTAGTACTCCATTACTGGCTTTTTATGACAGTGTTTTTTTGCGCCGTGAAAAACGCTTCCTCTTCCCCCTTTCCTGTCAATCATTGCTCCGCTCCTCCTCCCAACCTCCTCCAACCAACCGCTACACACTTCTGCCGTCTCCACACACACGCGCGCACACCAAACCACAAACACCCACACACACAGCCCAGACAGGGCGACTACAGCCCGGGGATGAAGTCCAACCGGGACCAGAGGACTGGAAGGCAGCACCGTAGCTCCCCGCGAGCAATACGCTCACAGCGGCGTCGGAGAGTTAAGCCGGAAGCGACAGGCGAAGCATGCACGGAAAAGCAGCAGGGCGAAGCAGACAGTCCACAGCAAACAATCATAAAAATAAAGGCATGCAAGCAGCAGTGTCTCCTTATCTTAAGTCCAGTCAGTGGCCGTGGGTCTTCTTAGCAGTTCTCCTCCGGTGATGGAAACAAAAGAGGCTCTAAACAGCTCCGTGTTAAGCCTGATTTATGGTTCCGCGTTAAATCGACGCAGAGCCTACGCCGTAGGGTTCAGCGTACGGTGCGCGTCGCCGCGTAACCCTACGCCGAAGGCTCTACGTCGGTGTAACGCGGAACCATAAATCAGCCTTTATGGTGCGCTGGAGAGGAGAGGAGGCAGGGAGCTGGGTGGAGGGGGCGGTGATTTAGCGGGCCCTGACGTCACGGCCCGCCACCAAACCATGTGCGCCATTTTTGCACAGTTATGCGGAAAATCCCAGAAAGCACACAATACACTGAATGTTAAAAGTTCGTTGTTTTTTGGGTGTAATTGATGTCAAGGCACCCAATAAAACACAAAAAATCAAGAAAAATGTGTTTTTCATGTCACAATCCCTTTAATGTGTCAAGTTTTAAGCCTGGCTTATAATACATTTTGAATGTGTTTTATTCTGTTTATATCACCTTATTAACCAGTTCCTGACTGGGTTATTAGCTACATGTGTTTACGGTTGATGAAACTTTGGCCTCGTCAGACGTGGAAGGAGTAACGTTAGGCCGAGCTGGAACGTTACAATCTCCAGCTTTAGGCTTCGTTATTGTCACTAATTTATCCATCAGGTCTAACTAGCGTTAAATATGAAATAGCCAAGTCAATTTCTCAATGAATTTTCTTTTCTTAAACAGATGGCTAGCTCATTTTTCCACTCTAAAGTTGACATTAGTCACATGACTCACGTCAGGGGAATCATTTATGTAGAGTTGTAGACTAAATAGTTATGGTCAAAAGTAAATTATTATCACATGTTAATGGAGTTTTCTCAATCATATATATGTATATATATATATATACTGTATATAAATTCTGCGTTAAATCAACGCAGAGCCTACGCCGTAGGGTACGCGGCTACGTGGGAGTCTCTTCGTAGCCCACGCCGTCACTGACCTGCACCTCCCAAAAATGGAACTACGCGTGGAGGCGACGCAGACCCAATGCAGACCGAGAGGGCTGTGATTGGTTCGCTTGGTAGCAACGCATTTCCGGTTCCGGTTCGGGAAGCAGTCGTGAACTTTCAGTGCTCTTTTCTTCGTTTATATGTGATTTTTTTTGTTTTGTTTTTTTGCACAATAGTTGTCCTTATCTCTTTGATTCAGTCAGTACGTTTCCATGCAGCAGTTCAATCGGATTTCTGATCGTATAAGACATCGTTCGGACTTTAAAACTGCAATGTAAACTGTGGCCGGGTGGAGAGGTTGACGGGACACGCACCTGTGTCCCATCCACCTGAGTGGCTGCCACGCCTCAACCCGGCCTGCCTTTATAACGCAGAGCTGGAGAGCAGAAAAGTTCGGAGGAACTGCTGTCATGCTGGGTGCTTATGCACTGTGTGTGGGTGGTCTGGGTGTTTAATTGATACAATAAAAGAGGGTCTGCACTGAAACTCCGTGTCCTCTCTGTCCTGTCGGTCGGGCCCCGTAGCACTAGCCTTGCTACACTGGCGCCCAACGTGGGGCCTTCGAAGGTGGACGAGAGAGGCATGGAGCGGGCCCTGGACGCGCTCGCCCAGGCCATGGCGGGCATGACGGCCATGTTCTGCGACCAGGGAGAGCGGCAGCTGGCCGCGATGGAGGCGCTCATGGCCGCGGGGAGACCCACCCCGGCGCCAGCAGCGCGGGAGGAGATGCCAGCGCCGCAGCTCAGGGGCCGGGAGGCAGGAGCTGCGGGCCGCCAGTCGACGGCTCCCGAGACGGCGGGACCGACGGAGCGACCCATCCCTGCACCCCGTCTGAGGTTCGCCGCGGCAGCGCTGGTGGCGGAGCTTAGGGGCCGGGAGGCAGAAGCTGCGGGCCGCCAGGCGACGGCTCTTGGGACGGAGTCGGCGACGGAGACGGAGGGGGAGACGGAGGCGGAGGCGGAGTTGGCTGGGGAGGCGGCTGCGGAGGCGCAGCCGCCAGCGGCGGCGGGTCCTGCAGAGACGGGGCCGGACCAGCGGCCAGAGCAGTGTGTCAAGGAGGAGGAGGCGGTCCTGGACGCACCAGCTCCAGAACGAGGCTGCGCCATGAAGGAAGCGGTCCCGGAGGCGCACCGGCAGCTGGCGCGGGGCCGCGTGACGGAGGAGGAGGTGGTCCTGGACGCACCGTGTGGCCCGAGGCCACCATGGGCCCGGCCCAGAGAGCGGCTTCCACGGCGGGCGGGCCGACGCCGGGGACGACCCCCCCGACCAGGAAGGCCCGGGCTTCCTCTCCCGCTCCGAGAGAGCGGGGGGGAGTAGGCTCGGCCGGACAGACCCCGGCGCGAGTTTGCGTTGGGGGTGTGTGGCAGGGTGGAGGAGCTGCAGCCACTCAGGCTGATTAGGGCACAGGTGGGCCCAATCAGCCTCTCCACCCTGCCAGCCTTCATAAGGCATAGCTGCACAGCAGCAAGGTCTCTCGTCTGCTGCTGGAGCTGCTGAGCTGCGTTTGTGAACGTGTGGTAAATAAAACAGTTCTGCACTGAAACTCCGTGTCCTCTCTGTCCTGTCGGTCGGGCCCCGTAGCACTAGCCTTGCTACACTGCGTGCAGAAACACACACAGCTCCTCAGCAGCAGCTTCACAGGCCCCTTGCTGCTGGGCAGCCCTGCCTTATGAAGGCTGGCAGAGTGGAGAGGCTGATTGGGCCCACCTGTGCCCTAATCAGCCTGAGTGGCTGCAGCTCCTCCACCCTGCCACACACCCCCAACGCCAACCTCGAGCCGGGGTCCGTCCGGCCGAGCCTACTCCCCCCCCCGCCCCCTCGGAGCGGGAGAGGAACCCTCCGGGCTTCCTGGTCGGGTGGTCGCCCCCGGCGTCGGCCTGAGCCGCGGAACGGTCGGGGTGGTCGCCCCCGGCGCCGGCCCGCCCGCCGTGGAGGATGCGCTCGGGGCCGGGCCCATGGTGGCCTCGGGCCACCCGGTGCGCGCACGACTGCCTCTTTCACCTCCGCGACGCAGCCCTGCGCGGGCTGCTGGTCCGCCTCCAGGACCGCCTCTTCCCCCACACTCTGCTCTGGCCGCAGGTCCGGCCCCGTCTCCGCGGGACCCGCCGTCGCTGGCGGCTGCGCCTCCGAAGCCGCCTCCCCCGCCAACTCCGCCTCCGCCTCCACCTCCGTCCCGGGAGCCGTTGCCTGGCGGCCTGCAGCCACTGCCTCACGGCCGGTCGGCTGCAGCGCCACCAGCGCTGCCGCGGCGAACCTCAGACGGGGTGCAGGGATGGGTCGCTCCGCGGGTCCCGCCGCCTCGGGAGCCGTCGCTTGGCGGCCCGCAGCTTCTGCCTCCCGGCCTCTCAGCTGCAGCGCCGCCAGCTCCTCCCGCGTTGCTGCGGCAGCCCTCAGATGGGGTGCAGGGGTGGGTCGCCCCGCGGCCACCAGGGCTTCTATGGCGGCCAGCTGCCGCTCGCCCTGGTCCCGGAAGGCGGCCGCCATGCCCGCCATGGCCCGGGCGAGCGTGTCCAGGGCCCGCTCCATGCCTCTCTCCTCCATCCTTCGGGCCCCACGTTGGGCGCCAGATGTGGCAGGGTGCGTGCCACGGGGGCCCGCCCGAAGGATGGAGAGACACGGAGTTCAGTGCAGACCCTCTTTTATTGTATCAATTAAACACCCAGACCACCCACACACAGTGCATAAGCACCCAGCATGACAGCAGTTCCTCCGAACTTTTCTGCTCTCCAGCTCTGCGTTATAAAGGCAGGCCGGGTTGAGGCGTGGCAGCCACTCAGGTGGATGGGACACAGGTGCGTGTCCCGTCAACCTCTCCACCCGGCCACATAAACACCTTAATCCGATCTACTTCGGACCTATATCGGACATTTAATAATCGGATAGCAACACCTAGATAATTCGTTCAGTCGGAATGTTAACTCCATGTATACGGAGACATCGGATATTGCAGTCTGAGCAGCTGGAGAATTTCCTCTGGGGGATTCACCCGGAAGTGAAAGGAGACGGCGCGTGTTAAAAGATCGTGAAAGAGATGCAGAAGCTTCATCAAGACACCGGAGCAGATCAAAATAATTTGGAAAATATACGGAAGGCGCCAACATTGGCGCCAAACAAAACAACCATCAACCGGAAGTGTCTCTTTGCTGAAATGGTTACAAATGGTTACCATGGTTACAGCGCCACATAGCGTCACGGAGTCAGCCATGCTCTGGACATTTATCCGATTCTCTGAACAGCATGTAAACTCAGACAAGTGATTGGGTTTTCTGGATGTTTTCATGTGATACGATCAGAAATCCGATCTCTTTGCTGCATGTAAACGTACTGACTGTGACCGGAAAAACCGGAAGCTAAACAAAAGTATCAACTATCTCTGGGGGGGTACTGCACCGCGGAGTAATGGAGTGATGGAGAAGTCGGAAGGGTTCACGACGGCGTCACGCCAACGGCGTAGGCTCTGCGTTGGTTTAACGCACAACCTTAATTCAGCCTTAACTTGATGCTGATCAGCTGATTCGCTACCAAACAACATCCAACAAAAGCAGGAGCGTATCGACGCAGTTAGGTTAAGCCGCAGTCACTCGGTCTTATTGTGTCTACAGCAAATGTCCTGTTATCTCCAACTAACTACAAGTTGCTCAAAACAAGGCTGCAGGATGTTATGATTGTTATATAAAGAATAATTTAAAATCAAACTGAATATGTAAACTCCATGTGCTGTTAACTAAATGTTTCTCTATGTGAAACTGAGGTGCATTCCTCTGACTTCTCACCATGCTGTACCAGGCACGAGATAAGGGGGGGCCCAGCTATACACTTTGGGCCACCCCCCCGTTTCTCTAAGGGTAATAAATAACCCTCACACACGCGGGGCGGGCAGATCTGTTAGGATGGCTGCGGAGAGCTGTCCTGCAGGTCTCCCTCTGCAGAGGTAATATCTTTAATTCTATCCCAGTCTTTTGTGTCTTTATTTACCTTTTCCAGCTCAATCAAAGAACCCGGGGTGAATAATTTGAACACTCGAGGGGTGAATAGTGGTGGGATTATGTTCCCCTGACCTAAGTCTGACTCTATGAAGAGGACAGAACTTTATAGATCAGTTGCATGTTGGAAAACCCTTCCAGGTGATTCATGACATCAAAAGAATCTGATTTGAAACGAAGACTAAGAACGTATTTGTTGTCATCACCTTAACATCATATAGCGTATCTGAATGTGAATGAGATCAATACATCAAATTATATATGATTTGTATGATGTTTTTCTTTATTTCCTATTTGTAATTTTATTTTTTTATGTACTTTATGAATTGAGATTGAATGTTTGATTCTGTATTTTATTGTCTGGACCCCAGGAAGACTAGCTTTCATTTTGGCGTCAGCTAATCAGAATCCTTTTAAATAAATAAATAGATAAATCTCCAAAAAACTCTTGTTCAGTCTCAGTTTTTATTTGTTTTATTAAAAATGAGCTTTTTCATTCAGCACTTCTCATTAATCATTCAGCAAATCTTTGGGGTTTTTTTCTTAACTTCTCGTCTTGCCTGTGGAAATGATTGTCATTTATTACTCTAACCAGAAAACTGCAGTGCTGAAGGCTTATTAAGCTTCTCCGCATCTAATTTCCTCAATTAATGACAAAGCGACTGATGGCGAGGGGGGAATGATGGTACATTTTTAAATATTGCTCATTTCTGCAGTCGGTGAAAGACATTCAGAATGATTTATAAAGATGGTATATATCAAACGAATCAGGAGTGGCGTCAAAAAGCTGAGAGACAGACCCAAAAGAAATCTTTTCATTTCCTGCAAAACCCTCTCTGAGCTAATGAAGAGTTATTACTGAGACTAGTCGACACGGGAAGACGCCTTGCTGTCCCTTTTACTGAGGAATTAAAGCTAATTGACTGTACCGGGGTTTAGTTGTACCACAACAAGCCTGCGGTCCGACTGGCAAAGTCTCCCCACCAGTGTTTGTGCAAGTTCATACTTCTCATGAACTACCGTATTTTCTGGACTATAAGCCGCTACTTTTTTCACAGGTTTTGAACCGTGCAGCTTATACAAAGGTGCGGTTATTCTGTGGATTTTTCTTCCACCGCTCGGGCGCTCTAACCGGAATTAGAATCAAAACTAAGACAAAATAAATGCAAAGAAGAATACACTACTTGTTATTTAGCAGATAGAAGTAGAAGCAGATTTCAAACAGATAAATAGATAAATAAATACCGGTTATTTTATCTTGGTTCTGTCCCGTTTTAATCAGCAAAGTTGCTGCCGTGTGTAAAAGGATCTATTTAGGTACAAACATGTACATCATTTACAGTTCAGAATCCTTCTGTACATGTGGTAAATATCTAATCTAACAACATAAATATCTGCGGCTAAATATCTTTTTTTTTAAATAGAGTGGGTGCGGCTTGTATGCAGGTGCAGCTTATAGTCCAGAAAATACGGTAGTTCAGTTCACACAGTTTAAAAATGAACAGTTCACGTTCATAGTTCACCATTTTCATTTTGAACTAGTTCAAATTCAGTTCATTTTTCAGCACCCTGATAAAAATGACTGTGTCATTAACAGACTTGTGCAGACCTGGATGACAAGCTGATGACAGCCATTAATTAGAATCAGGTGTGATGATGCATGGAAACATCTAAAACATGCAGGACAGGTTTTCCCGAGGACCAGGGTTGGAGACCCTGCTGTTTACATGTTTTGTCCTAGTGGCTTTTCAACTTTCCTCAGAGACTGTAAATCTGCAACAATTTCGTCCATTATCAGTTTGTCTCCCTGTTGCAGGTAAATTAACCCCCTGAAGGTGCAGTAGTGACTGGGGTCGTTTGGGGCTGTTGGGTCTTCTTGCTCTTTCCTAATCACTTTGTTTGATTGTCAAGGACTTGCAGATATTTTCTCCCACTGGACGGATGCTTTAACTCCACATGACGTTTACAATGTGAAGTTGACGAGGCAGACGCTCGGACTTGTTTTCTCAGGTGGACATCATTTGCACAGAAAGGTTAGATTTCTACCGTCGGACTCTTTGGGAGACGATGTGTAAAATTCATCTGACACTGCGTCTGCAACGTCTCTTCTCTGGTCATGTAAAGATGCACCGGGCTCGGGCCGCCGTTGCCATGGAGATGGTGCCCGTTGTTATGCTAGTGTGCACTGCATTGTGGGTAATGTAGTGTGAAGTCGTCGTCTCGCGGAGTATTTTAAATGTGCCGCCCGCTGGTGAAATGAGACGGAGGATTATTCCGTAAAAATTGGACCTAAACAGTGAAGCTGAAACTCACATAATCTGAACAGTTCAAGTTCCAGTTCATGATCTGCAGAATAAACAAGTTCACGTTCTAGTTCTTTATTTGCAAATATGTTGCGTTCAGTTCAACGTTCTCACAGAAATGAACGTGTTCAATGAACACAACACTGCTCCCCACATGTTCAGCATAAAGTCTTACTTCATTACGCTTCCCTTCCTCTGTTCTTTCCACGTTGGCACCTCTTGATAGAAATAATGGGCCACAGTTTCTGAGTGTGTTTCGTTTTTCTTTGTTTCCTTCAGTAGTATCATAGTTTTCAAAGTGAGCTCAGACAACAAAATCCCCCTTTCTTTCCAGACATGTATTGATCAATAACTCATTACAGCTTGAAGGTTTATGCCCTGGTGTCATGCTGGCCAACACTCTGCTACCGATAACAGACGGCTGAATAAAAACCTGTTTGAGTGTTTTTACTGGGACTCGTAAAAGTTCCCATGTATAACCATTAGGTGAGAACCTTTTGTGTTTTTTATTACATTAGAATGAGACGACTGTAACCAAAGAAAAGTTTTTAACTTCACAAACTTTCCAGTTTCAAAGGGGCAACGTTTTCTTTGAAAACACAAGAAAAGAAAGCGTCCCTTACAGCGTGATGAAGCCATGAGCACAGGTTAGAGCACCGCTTTTGATCCTACCGTTGTGTAAAAACAGCAAAAAAACTAACTATAATATACACACAAAAGTAGGAGAGGAATTTCACTGTTGCTGCTGTTGAAGAACATTATCAAAACCAGTTCAGAAAACCGCTGTGGTGTAGTGAGTTTTATTCATTAGCCGGCGGTGAGCAGACCTACGCAGAGCGTGTCTGGGTTGGTGTGCTGACCCAGAGTGGTTGGAATCATGACTTTTATACAGTAAGTTCAGGGAATAAACAAGCCAAGTGAGAGACAAAAACAATTTACAGTCTTTTTCCTCAACATTTCGACTTTTTTCTCGACATTTCCATTTTTTTCTCGACTTTTTCGACTTTTTTCTCAAGATTGTACTTCAACATTAATCTTGACATTTTGACTTTTTTCTCGAAATTTTGACTTTTTTCTCGACATTTCGACTTTTTTCTCGACATTTCGATTTTTTTCTAGACATTCCGATTTTTTTCTCGACTTTTTCGACTTTTTTCTCAAAATTGTACTTCAACATTAATCTTGACATTTTGACTTTTTTCTCGAAATTTAGACTTTTTTCTCAATATTTTGACTTTTTTCTCAACATTTTGACTTTTTTTCTCGACATTTCGACTTTTTCTCAACATTTCGATTTTTTTCTCAACATTTTGACTTTTTTCTCAACATATCAACTTTTTTCTCAACATTTTGACTTTTATCTCGACATTTCGACTTTTTCTCGACATTTCGATTTTTTTCTCGACATTTCGATTTTTTTCTCGACATTTCGATTTTTTTCTCAAGATTGTACTTCAACATTAATCTTGACATTTTGACTTTTTTCTTGAAATTTTGACTTTTTTCTCGACATTTCGACTTTCTTCTCAACATTTTGACTTTTTTCTCTCGACATTTCGACTTTTTGCCGTTATCGGGCATTTGGCATGACTGTCACTAAGTTGTAAATTACCCCATAGGGAGTTCTCGTGATTCAAGTCTGTGGCCAAATGAGTTGGTATTAACATATCAGTCAGTCAGGAACTTCATCATATGGCATTCCCGTGGTTCAAGTCTTTGTTGGAGCCAGTTCCAAGGTGTGGCCCCTGCAGGGGGTAGGAAGCTGGAGTTTCACGTCAGCCACGGTGTCACAATGCCTCATCACTGCCTCCATCTTTGCCTTCTTTTCCGAGCGTTACCTTGGAGACCAGGACGCTGCTGCCCAGACGCCAGCGGCCTTTTCCCTGAATTATAGGCATGCCAAGTAGTGGCATGACCAAATTACAATTGTCCAAAATGGCCCAAAGGGCAATGTTGCAAGCATTTTGCTAACAAGCTAAAGTCGCAGAAATCCCCCTGCGGAGCAGCGGGTGTACAGCATGACCCCGCTATGATGTGGAAGAAAAAAATCCACAAAAAATAAAACACGTCCGGAAAAAACCTGAAAAATGCAGGGGGCGTTAGTATCCAGAAAAGTTTCCCTTTTCTTCCGCTTATTATTATTATTCCGCACGCTTTTTTCGTCCGGTAATGCGCCCCGAACCGCAACGTACACCCATGCATGGCATACATCGTTGGATGCATCTTCATCGTGCTTCGATGGGCATTTCTTCTCTCAGCATAAAAGTGTTACCGTGGCAAAAATTCCGAACCTTTTTACTCAGCCATACTTTATCAAACCAGCATCTTAACTTCACCCAACGTCTTCTTCTCTGGGGTTAATGGCCGTAACATTGTGCTACCTGCCTCTAAGCTGCCCTGCGTCTGCGATGTCACATTATTTAACTGCTCATTAAATTACAGATATATATTTTTTCATATGTATATGTATGTATGTATGTATGTATGTATGTATGTATGTATGTATGTATGTATGTATGTATGTATGTATGTATGTATGTATGTATGTATGTATGTATGTATGTATGTATGTATGTGTAGTCTCAAAGTTTTTGAGAATATCTAAAGATAGATTTCAAGCAACAAAAACATTTATATTTTCATAATCAATCAATCAATTCATCATCTTTTAACACCGTAATGAGCTGGGATAGTCAGCCGACCCCTGAACCTGCGCAGGTGTAGAAGGTGGATGAAGCTGGAGGACCAGGTTCATCCACAACCATTAAAACAGTTTTAATTCTCATTGCAATGAGCCGCAAGCTGGCGATAAACGGGCTGGGTGCTAAGCTGAGCTAAGGGCGGTTTCCCCCTAACTATAAAACATATTTCATGCCAAGTCTGAAGTCAGGATTTGCAGGGAAACAGTCTCTTAATTCTGCCTGATTATTCTCTTAATTTACAGCTGAATTTATAACCTGCTACACAGCTGTTCACACTCTTGAGTTTTGGATTCAGTTGTCTTTAAAAGCCTTTACTGTTTCATTGTGTGGCCATATTTTTCATCAAATTATGTTGTAAAAAGAGGTATTGAATATAAACGTCTCAAATTTAGGTTTTACAGGATGACAGCCGTAGTTGAGAAAGATTCCTAGTGCTAAAAATGAACCGCACTGACACGGCTGTCAAACCTGCGAACCGGCTTTCAACAATTCAACAAGTGAAGAAATCTGTGGGATGGGATAAATGGACTAAATGGAGTGATGTCCAGCTAATAATTCATTATATTTACCTTCGGCTACACCAGCCATGGGCAACCCAAAATGTTTAAGAGTCATATAGGACCAAAAACACAAAAAACAAATATGTCTAGAGCCGCAAAAAATGAAGTCTTGTATCAGCCTTAGAATGAAGGCAACACATGCTGCATGTTATTAGTTATAACTGGGGGAAGATTTTTTTTTCATTATGCACGTCGAGAAAAAAGTTGAAATGTTGAGAAAAAAGTCAAAATGTTGAGGAAATAGTCAAAATTTGGAGAAAAAAGTCGAAATGTCGAGAAAAAAAGTCGAAATGTCGAGAAAAAGTCGAAATGTCAAGAAAAAAGTCAAAATGTTGAGAAAAAAGTCAAAATTTCGAGAAAAAAGTCAAAATGTCAAGATTAATGTTGAAGTACAATCTTGAGAAAAAAGTTGAAAAAGTCGAGAAAAAAATCTAAATGTCGAGAAAAAAATCGAAATGTAGAGAAAAAAGTCGAAATGTCGAGAAAAAAGTCCAAATGTTGAGATTAAAAAGGAAAGGGAAAAAGGAAGAAAAAAAAAGAAAAAAAGGAAAAAAAAGATCAAACATTTTTAAAAAAGCTCCAGGAGCCACTAGGGCGGCGCTAAAGAGCCGCAGGTTGCCGACACGTGGACTAGACGTACACCAACTGGTCCTGAGGGATCTGGCTCATTTCCTGCTCTGGCTGGTCTTGTTTACAGGTTTCTGACCAGTACCGGTGCTGCTCGGAACCAGAGCCTGAATCAAACTTTATTGATACAGCACTTCTCATACACAGGTGAGGTTCTGTTCCACGGGTGAGGTTCTCTGGTAGCTGTTCCACAGGCGAGGTTTCACCAAAGGTTTTTGTTCCAACTTTAGTAACCACTAAACGGCCGGTTCCAGAGCACTCAGCATTTAAAAGCAGACCTGAGGCCTCATTTAAAATGGAGTGCATAGAATTCATACTAAAAGTGCACGTACACCCAAAAGCCGAAAATGGCGGGCGCAAAAAAAAATCCTGATCTATAAAACTGCGTGCACGCAGACTTCCACGCAATGTTCTCTTTATAAATCACAGTCCAGCCAAGGTTGCGCAGGTGAATCCGCCTCATATCCCGCCCTCTACACGCCCACTTCATACCAAAAATGGTATGTTTTTGCATATGAATGAGCCTGCTGAGCATGCGCAGTGGCTTCCTGCAGCCTGTTTGGCGTTGAATGAATGAGGGTGAATGAGGGTGTCCAGCCACCGTGCCACTGAATTTCACTGAGATCTGAGATCGAGATGTTGTGGATGAGGTGGAGGACAGGAAAACCACATTATTTTGTGGTCACAGTAAAAGTAGAAAAATAAATAGTATAAAATACAGAGAGTGAGTGGCAGCACGCCGTTGCTGCGCGGAACGCCGTGAGTGCCCCGGCGCAACAGGGGGGGGGCATGTCCCCCCCGTCTTTTCAAAATCATGTTTTTGTCCCCCCCACTTTTTACAGTTTAAAAACTAACGGTAGGCTCAGCCATTAACTGCAAATCACACCCTGAGCGAAGGGCCCGGCAGCCCCGCTTCACCCCCCGCTCCCGTCTCCCCTCAGAGCTGCTCAGGGCTGATTTATGGTTCCGCGTCACCAACGCACACCCTACGGCATAGGTGCGTGTCGCCGCGTACCCTATCCCGTAGGCTCTGCGTCGTTCTAACGCGTCTTCACGCGCGCGTAAAACTCATTATATATATAAAAAAATCTGTGTCCCTTTAGGGAAATGAGGGGCTCCGTGGAGCCCCTAAACGCTCTACGGAGCCCCTCATTTGTTCTGTCCTAAAGCGGTGGGTGAAGAGGAGGCTGCAGCAGCAGCAGCACCAGAGTCCTGACTGACGCTTCACACACAGAGGAACACGATCAGCGCTATTTTTATTATAAGTCTGACATATGTTGTGATATGTGATGACATTATTAAGAGTTTGACATGAATCTGGCTTCATTTCACCACCTCACAGCCTGCCTCGCCAGTTCCCCGTGTCTTAAGTAAATTCTTACGGGAGGGTCCGAGTTGCCGTAAAGATAAGCAGATTTTTCGGTTAGTTTTTTCTTTTTAGATCTGAGGCTTTGCGTAGATGGCGGCTTCCGCAACTTTCAGGCGCTTTTTCTGCGCAAGCAAGCTTTATAGATGAGGCCCCAGATAAATAAGAAGACCTGAGACCATTAAGACACTTATAAACTAATGAAAGAACCTTAAAATCAATCCTGAAACACACGAGGAGCCAATGCAGCGATTTGAACTGAACTCTGCCGCGACCTGCTGTTTCATCACTCTTGAATCAGTCATTAATTCTTTGTGAGCAAAGAGCCGCAGGAATCTGAGCCTAAGAAAAGAAAAGAGGTGTGCGTTGGTCAGCCGTGTGTTTTTAACGGGGATTCTCTTCTTGGCAGGATCGTGTAAGAAACATCAAAGTAAGAGAAGACGAACTCTGAGCCAAATAAAGCCAGTTACAGATTACATTGGCTCATCTTGACAATCTGCCATTTTTCAACACACACAAACACACACACACACACACACACACTTACACGGCAGTTCATTAACCTGTGAAATTATTGTAACTGCTTGCTGTATATCATTAACATTAAGCCCAATTCCTCGGGGAGGACTTGGCTGTTTGTTTGCTGTGGGATAAAACATTCATGCTCATCCTGTTTAATAAACAAGTGAGGATTATCGTATCCTTTTTTTCCATTATGCACTTCGAGAAAAAAGTCGAGGAAAAAAGTCGAAATTTCAAGAAATAAGTCGAAATGTCGAGAAAAAAGTCGAAATGTCGAGAAAAAAGTCGAAATGTCGAGAAAAAAGTCAAAATGTTGAGAAAAAAGTCAAAATGTCGAGGAAAAAAGTCGAAATGTCGAGGAAAAAAGTCGAAATTTCGAGAAAAAAATCGAAATGTCGAGAAAAAGTCGAAATGTTGAGAAAAAAGTCAAAATGTTGAGAAAAAGTCGAAATGTCGAGAAAAAAGTCGAGATTTCGAGAAAAAAAGTCAAAATGTCAAGATTAATGTTGAAGTACAATCTTGAGAAAAAAAGTCTAAAAAGTCGCGAAAAAAATCAAAAATGTTGAGATTAAAAAGGAAAGGAAAAAGGTAGAAAAAAGAAAGAAAAAAAGGAAAAAAAAGATCAAACATTTTTGAAAAATCTCCAGGATCCACTAGGCAACTTTATTGATACAGCACTTCTCATACACAGGTGAGGTTAAATAAAAATAAATAAATAAAGCCAGTTACAGATTACATTGGCTCATCTTGACAATCTGCCATTTTTCAACACACACACACACACACACACTTACACGTCAGTTCATTAACCTGTGAAATTATTGTAACTGCTTGCTGTATATCATTAACATTAAGCCCAATTCCTCGGGGAGGACTTGGCTGTTTGTTTGCTGTGGGATAAAACATTCATGCTCATCCTGTTGAATAAACAAGTGAGGATTATCGTATCCTTACAGTGGAACCGCTGATCCACTAAGAAGCTCTGCTTATCGGGAGCGCCGTGTTTGCTGTGGAGGGTTCGGCAAAATGACCAGCAAGGAAAATATGTTCATTAATGTGAAATATGTTCATTAAAATATGCAATTACTTCCAAATCAAGCAGTAAAATGGTTATTTTTGACTGAAGAACCTGCATTGGAACTCTGGGAAACTTCAGGGTAATAACGCCGGTTCCCCTCACGGTGCTGTCGGTCCTTGTGGATCTCTACTGCCCTCCAGTGGAGAAATCAAGGAATCACAATCATTTCTAGCATTTTATTTTTTATTTAGCCTTTATTTAACCCTTGTGCTGTCTTCGGGTCAAGGAAGAGAAGAAGGGAGGAAAGAAGGAAGGAAGGGAGGAAAGAAGGAAGGAAGGAAGGAAGGAAGGGAGAAAAGAAGGAAGGAAGGAAGGAAGGAAGGAAGGAAGGAAGGAAGGAAGGAAGGAAGGAAGGAAGGAAGGAAGGAAGGAAGGAAGAAAGAAAGAAAGAAAGAAAGAAAGAAAGAAAGAAAGAAAGAAAGAAAGAAAGAAAGAAAGAAAGAAAGAAAGAAAGAAAGAAAGAAAGAAAGAAAGAAAGAAAGAAAGAAAGAAAGAAAGAAAGAAAGAAAGAAAGAAGGGAAAAAGATGAAGGAAGGAAAGGAGAAAACAAGGAAATAATGTACAAGGGGAGAAAAGAAGGAAGGAAGGAAGGTAAGAAGGAAGGAAGGAAGGAAGGAAGGTAAGAAGGAAGGAGAGAGCAAAGGAAAGAAGGAAGGAGGATTAGGTCATTTGACCCAAAGACAGTACAAGGGTTAATCAGGTTGGTCCCATTGAGATCAGGAGTCTCTTTTACAAGAGAGACCTGGCCAAGATAGCAGCAACATAGTTACAGAATTAAAAGGTAAAAAACAAAGAAACGAATAAATCAATTACATAAAGACATAATTAATTAAAACACTTGCATACAGACAGTCTGAACTCCACTGCTTTCATCAGAGCTTTAAATTCAGTCACAGGTATTAGGTTTCGTAAATGCAGTTTGGATTGAAGTTTATTAAATTTTAATACTTAATACTGTATTTGACCCAGTCTTTGTACGTTTTGACCGTATAGAAACGTAATCCTCGTGGTATGTTAGCTTTATGGAACAGAATAGTGAAGATGCCAGAGAATAGAATTGCCAAGAAAATATTAAAATGGGATGTTACAATAAAAGGTGCATGGGCAAGTGAAGTAGAGGATATATTTATGAGGATTGGTGCATTGCATGTATTTCAGAATGGGAGCGTTGTGAATGTCTCTTTGGCTAAGGGAGCCTTGTTTAATTTATATAAGATCAAATGGTCACAGGACATATTGTATAAACCAAAATTAAGAATATTTAGTGTGATAAAAAGTTGTTATAACTGTGAAAAGTTTGTCTGTGCCTCGTTATCTAAAAGACAACGATCATTATGACCAAAATCCGTTGTGGAATCTTGAAAATGAGTTCCATTTTGTATTTTATTGTCCTTTGTATCATGAGCTGGGTCAGAAATTATTTGATAGGTGTAAGAATTTGGATTTGATGTGGGTAAGTGATGCTAAGAGACTCAAATGGATTTTTGATTATAAAGTATTTGCTGACTATTTGGAGAAAGCGTGGGATAGGCGAAGAAAAGTACCGGTAACATATCTACTGGATCTACTGCCCTTATCTTTTAACAACTTATGCTTTTTATTATTTTACCTCTTTTCTTATCATTTTATTTGTTATTTTCTGTTTAATTGTGTCTTGCTGCTTCTAATGTTGATGTAAAGCACTTTGAATTACCTTGTATTGAATTGTGCTTTATAAATAAACTTGTCTTGCCTATTCCAAGCATCTGGTGCTGAAAACCTAAAAGCTTTTCTTCCCAAATTCCGTTCTTATTTTTTGGAACAACCAAATGCAAAATGTCAATTGAGCAGAGATTGTAACCTCCTTGTTTCCATGTTAAAAAGGAAGATAAATAAGAAGGAATCTAACTCAAAATGGTTTTATAAATGAACATATACCAGTGACTGAGGCGACGAGCAGCTAACGATGACCAATTTACTTTAGTGTAGAGAATAAGGCTGGGGATCAATTCAAATGTCAAGAATCGATTAGATTCCGATTCTTAAGATTCAGAATCGATTATCACGCTTTGATTGGATTCAATTACGATATTGATTTGGGTTAGTGTTAAGTTTCTTCAGCTGTTGCATGAATGATATGACTGTAGTTCTGCAACATATTAATACTAGTATTATATTGAGATTCAACAGCAAGTATTGCAGCTAATGAGTGCTGGCCAACGATTAAAATATTTAATCTTAATTAATCCATGATTTCTGTAATTAACTATGCGATTAGTTGCGATTAATTTATTCACACATTTTGTGCTGTTCTAAATGACCTCAAGATATTTTTTGAATACTGTTAACAACATGAGAAAGGGTAATTATGCTGCTTTATGCCAATGTTTATTCAACTTTCCACAAAAAAAGCTTTTGACCTGAATGTAACATTCCTTCATAAATACAAACACAATGTAGTCCCAACTTTACATTTGTAAAGACTAACTTAAGATTCCTTGTTTTTTTAAGCAGCTCAATGTAAAACAATGAACCATATGCATTTATAAACATATGGAGGAAAATAAAAGGCTAAAAAAATATCCCCTTCTCCTAAGCGGGATCAAAACAGGGGGATACAAAAACTAAATTACAAACAAATAAAGTGCACATGTAACAGCAGGGAGTGTAACTCAACCTATAAAGTGCAGCCGTTTCCTCACCTGATCCTCAGAGCTCAGCCATAATCTTGTGCAAATCGCAGTGTGTGTGTGCAGGGGGGCATTATTGAGTTTTATGTTTTATGTAAAGCGCTTTGCGTTGCATTTTTTATTTTGTAAGAAAAGCGCTTTACAAAATAAAGTTTGATTTGATTGGTCATTTTTTGCAAGCTGCTACAGCGTTGTCTGCTTTTGACGAGGTGGTGGGAGGGGTACTTCGATGGTAATTCATTTCAAATCTCACTCATCACTCACTCACTCATCTTCTCCCGCTTTATCCGTTACCGGGTCGCGGGTGCAGCAGCCTCAGCAGGGATGCCCAGACTTCCCTCACCCCAGACACCTCCTCCAGCTCTTCCGGGGGGAGTCCGATGCGTTCCCAGGCCAGCTGAGAGACATAGTCTCTCCAGCGTGTCCTGGGTCTTCCCCGGGGTCTCCTCCCGGTGGGACATGCCTGGAACACCTCCCTAGGGAGGCATCCAGGAGGATCCGATACAGATGCCCAAGCCACCTCAGCTGACTCCTCTCAATGTGAAGGAGCAGCGGCTCGACTCCGAGCTCCTCCCGGGTGACCGAACTCCTCACCCTATCTCTAAGGGAGCGTCCAGCCACCCTGCGGAGGAAACTCATCTCTAAGGGAGCGTCCAGCCACCCTGCGGAGGAAACTCATCTCTAAGGGAGCGTCCAGCCACCCTGCGGAGGAAACTCATCTCTAAGGGAGGAAACTCATCTCTAATGGCGCTTTTGCACTAGTCTCACTTCACCTCGGTTCTACCCGCCACAGCCCCATTTTGCGCTTTCGCACTAGGGCTGAGACGGGTAGAGCCGCTCCAAGCCGATACTATTTCTGTAACGATTCTGGCGAGGTTCTATTGCGGGCTGAGCCAGGACTATTTCTGACGTCACCACCCTCCTCGCCTCTGATTGGTCGGGGGGCCGCAGACGTTTGAATCAGGAAGCGGGAGTCAGAGCGACCCGCGGCTCGCGGCGATTTTATTATAAAGCGCAAAACGTCTGTTTGGTGATCCAACTCTGAGGTGCAGATGTTCATAAACCTGGGGGCTGACGAGATAATTAAAAAAGGGATGTAGACGGGCTGTTTTACTCTCAGCCGCTCGCGGCTCCAGCTGATTTCTGATCAGCGCCGACATGAACAAAGCGGTTGCGCAATCGAGTACGTCACAGCAGCCTCACCCCAACCCCCCCACTTCTCCCCTGGCTGTGGAAAAACAAACGGGTAGAGGCGGGTAAAGGCGTGAAGAGCCGAGTCGGGCCGAGTAAGTTCTAGTGCAAAAGTGCCATAAGGGAGCGTCCAGCCACCCTGAGGAGGAAACTCATCTCGGCCGCTTGTATCCGCGATCTTGTCCTTTCGGTCACTACCCAAAGTTCATGACCATAGGTGAGGGTAGGGGCGTAGATTGACCGGTAAATCGAGAGCTTCGCCTTTCCATTCAGCTCTTTCTTCACCACGACGGTCCGGTCCATCGACCGCATAACTGCGGACGCTGCACCGATCCGTCTGTCAATCTCACGCTCCATCGTTCCCTCACTCGTGAACAAGACCCCGAGATACTTGAACTCCTCCACCTGAGGCAGGACTTCTCCACCCACCCGGAGAAGGCACGCCACCCTTTCCCGATGGAGAACCATGGCCTCGGTCTTGGAGGTGCTGATTCTCATCCCTGCCACGTCGCACTCGGCCTCAAACCGCCCCAGCACATGCTGGAGGTCCCGGTCTGATGAAGCCAACAGGACAACATCATCTGCAAAAAGCAGAGATGAAATCCTGAGGTCCCCAAACCGGATCCCCTCCGGCCCCTGGCTGCGCCTAGAAATCCTGTCCATAAAAACTATGAACAGGACCGGTGACAAAGGGCAGCCCTGCCGGAGTCCAACATGCACCGGGAACAAGTTCTGATCAATCTACCAATAGCAGATTGAATGAAAAATTGCTTTTCTATTCACATTAATTTTTCCTGTAATTTTTCTTATCAGTGGTGGAAGGCTCTTCTAGAGTGGAATACAGGTTTTAGACCTTTTCATTTTTTGGCATAAGGCCTTGTTTTAGAGTTGTGAAGAGTTTCTAGAACAGGAAGTGGGTTTTACCTACAATCTGAAACCAGTTTCCCCAGTAATGGAAGGTGTTTGACAGATGCAACCAGAGGTTTATTCAGAAAGATTGTACGTTGCCAGATGGAGCCCCCTTATATCTGGAGGATGCACCATTTTCAGGATATCGGGCCGTTTATTTTCCCAACTCAGTGATGGATCCCATGGCTTGAGATTCCCTGTCCTGTGCTCTATCTCAGCTAGTTGGGATATGGATTTTGTTGTTTTTTTTATGTGTTTTCTTCATCTTTTTTACATTCTTTGATATTTTTTTTAACTAAAACTAAAACTTGTGACATTTCCTTGTCTGTGAAAGGTGTTATATAAACAAACTTACTTATTTACTTCCTATTTCATAAGTTTCTTTTGTACGGAGTATTTGGGCCAAACTAAGACAAAAGAAATTGGAAATTATGAGAATAAAGTCATAATATTATGAGAATAAACGTAAAATTACGAGAATAAAGTCATAATGTTGCGAGAATAAAGTTGTAATATTATGAGAATAAACTCTAACAGGAAGAACAGTCTTCTCTTCTCCCTGTGTTAAAATGAGGAATATTGAGCATCTTGTGAAGTTATATCAAATCAAATCAAATCAAACTTTATTTATAAAGCACCTTTCATGCATAGAATGCAGCACAAAGTGCTTCACATAAAACAAATACACAAACAAAACGTATTAATGCCCTACTAAAATTACGAGAATAAAGTAATAATATTACGACTTTATTCTCGTAATATTACGACTTTATTCTCATATTATTATGACTTTATTCTCATATTATTATGACTTTATTCTCTTATTCTATTTTTTTTGTCTTAGTTTGGCCCTAATACTCCGTCGTAGTATTGCACCAATCACCACAACAAATTCCTTGTGTGTGTTTAACAAACTTGGCATTAAACTCATTTCTGATTCTGATTCTGATTCTGTAGATCAGGGGTGTCAAATGTGCGGCCCGTGGGCCGCATGCGGCCCGAGAGAGATTTTCATGCGGCCCGCGAGAAGTTTCCAACGCAAAAAAACGAAATGTTAATTTACTAAAAAGGAAGCCATAAATAATTTCCATGAATCGCAGCATATCCGATAATATATTTCTTCTACAAATCCATCGTTATTCCACAAAGAGAGCAGTTTGACATTTTTTTAGTTTTCTAGAATGCATTTGCCGATTTTATTTCTTTGTAGACGGTCGTTTATTTTTATTAACTGACTACTTTTATATATTTTCGCAGGAAAAATATCACTGCTAAAAAAGATGATAGAAGATATTTATTTGGAGAATTTCAGTTTTGAATACGAGGATAGTGACAAAGTAAAACAGTTAAAAAAGAAGTGCTGACTTTTTCGACACACTGGCGTAAATATCCGCTCCAATTTTTAAAAATAAATACACTTAATTGTACTGGAAAAATCTCTAAATCACAAAGAATCACTCTCGGATTTAATAAGAAAGATTTTGCTTTTAATTAAATTTCCTATAAAAAAGCGAAATATAAAAAAAACATACTTGTTTCTGTTTATCTTTGTAAAATGATATTAAAAGTATCTTACATAATTTGAAAAAAAATGAGAAATTTCAAGAAAAGATCCGGAAGAAATATATTTTACATAATTAGAGTGTAAACAAAGGGCATATTTCCTTTAAAATTAACTAAACTGATATTGGATTAGATAACAATGTGGCGGACACAATAACGGACCTCGCACCCATCAGGACTGTATGGAAGGGGGCGTGGTCACAAGCGTTTATTGGTTGCTTAGCAACGTGTGTTTGTTTACTGTTATCAACTGGTAGCTGTCAACTGACAGTTATTCTAGTGAGTTGGATTCCGCTGTCACGGAATAAAGACGTGTTTTACCAACCTCTGGAGTCGAGCCTCATCCTGCCACATTGGTGACCCCTTGTTTGAACATGTTTGAAGAAACAGAAGACATCTCGTCTTCATCTTAGCAGCCTCTGCAGCCCGCAAGTTCCGCTGCGGCTTTGAGGCTGCCTGAGTTTTGGCAGGAGGACTCCGGCTCCTGGTTCGAGCACATCGAGGCGTTTTTCCGGCTACGGGGAATCACTGATGATGATTCCCGGTATCATCTGGTCGTCGTCGCTTTGGGCCAACAGTCCACTCGGCGGGCCCTGCAGCTGCTCTGTGCGCCCCCGCGACGCGACAAGTACGCCGCGCTGAAGCAGCTGCTGCTCCGGAGGTTCAGCCTCTCCGCCTCGGAGAGAGCGGACAGACTCATCTCCCTGCCGGGCTTGGGTGACAGGTCGGCGGTGGAGCTGATGGACCAGATGCTTTTTCTGCTTGGCCCAGACGATGGTGGATTTCTTTTTCCGCATCTTTTCCTGCGCCAACTGCCGCCGCCCGTCCGCGCAGCGCTGGCGAACTCCAGCTGCCTCGCAACGGGCGACCACCGTGTTTTGGCTGAGGAAGCGGACCGAGTCCTGATCGCTACCCGGAGTCTGGCCATTCACCACGTCGCAACAACCGCCCAGGGATCGACGTCAGAGGACGCAGACCCAGCGGTGGTGGCTGCAGTGAAGACCCAGAGACGACGCGGGACAGATCTCTGTTTCTTCCACCAACGGTTCGGCGCCAAGGCGAGACGCTGTGTCCCTCCGTGTCAGTTCGAGCCGCCGGGAAACCGGTGCTCAGTAGCAGCGATCGGCGGTCAAGAGCTGCTGTTCATTGCAGACTCTGCATCAGGGAAACGTTTCCTGGTGGACTCCGGCTCCCAGCTGAGCCTCCTGCCGCCAACCGCCACGGACCGGTCGACCGGAGGTAACAGACCGCCGTTAAGCGCCGTCAACGGCTCCTCCATCACCACTTTCGGGACCCGGTCAGTGACTGTTTGTTTCCACGGACGCCGGTTTGAGAGTGACTTTGTCATCGCCAGTGTTGCTGTTCCTATTATCGGTGCTTATTTTCTGTGTGCTAACGGTTTGCTGGTGGACGTTGCAAACCGCAGATTGATCGATGCAGTGACTTTTATGACTTTCCCGTGTGAGACTGGGGGATCTGGACCGCTAGCACACGCTAGTTTTTCAGCAGCAGGTAACGTGTTCCAACGTCTGCTGGCAGAATTCCCGTGGCTGATCAAATCTGTTTTTTCCACGGCGACAACCAGGCACGGCGTCGAGTTTGCCTCTATGGAGCGTTTAGGCATAGTTAGACGCTCCAAGAGCCCCTGGGCATCACTGCTTCACATGGTGCCCAAGGCAGACGGTTCGTGGCGCCCGTGTGGGGATTTTCGCCGTCTTAACAACGTCACGGTGCACGACCGTTATCCAGTCCCACACATTCAGGATTTTTCCGCACATTTAGCAGGGACAACCATCTTTTCAAAGGTGGATTTAGTACGCGGTTACCACCAGGTTCCCATGAGAGCAGAGGATGTACCTAAGACCGCTGTAATTACCCCTTTCAGAGGTTGATGGACTCTGTGTTGCGAGACCTCACGTTCGTGTTCATTTACCTCGATGACATTTTGGTGGCCAGTTCCTCAACAGAAGAACATTTGGCACACCTCAAACTAGTCTTTCAGAGGTTAGATGAACACGGCCTTATTGTCAACCTGGCTAAGTGCCAGTTCGGCCTGCCGGTTATTGATTTTTTAGGGCACCGGATTTCAGCTCAGGGTGCAGTTCCACTGCCGTCTAAGGTTCAAGCGGTGGCAGAGTTTCCCCGCCCGGCCTCGGTTAAGGCGCTGCAGGAGTTTTTGGGTATGATTAATTTTTATAACCGTTTCCTCCCTCGCGCCGCCCACCTCCTGCAGCCGCTTTATGGAGCCTTGCAAAAAAAGAAAGGCTGTGACCCAGTGGACTGGACACCTGACCGCATCAGTGCCTTTGAGGATGCTAAGTCTGCCCTGGCCAATGCAGTACTTTTAGCTCACCCATCACCTTCGGCTCCCATTTCTTTGACAACCGACGCTTCGGACATAGCAGTAGGGGGAGTCGTAGAGCAACGGGTGGCAGGAGTTTGGCAACCTCTTGCATTTTTCAGCCGCAAACTACGTGACAGTGAGCGAAAGTATAGTGTTTTTGACCTTGAGTTGTTGGCGCTGTACCTCGCCACACGTCATTTTCGTTTTTTTCTAGAAGGCCGTTCATTCACGGCATATGTAGACCATAAGCCGTTGATATTTGCAATGTCTAAAGTGACAGAGCCGTGGTCCGCTCGCCAGCAGCGCCATCTAGCGTCTATCTCAGAGTTTACCACGGACATTCGGCATGTCGCGGGTAAAACAAACCTGGTGGCCGATTGCCTGTCACACGCGCTTGTGTGCCCTGTAAACCTGGGAGTTGATTTTTCTGCTATGGCTGCTGACCAGGCTGATGACCAGGACATCGCGACTCTTAAGTCTGCCGGTACCGGTCTCAGACTAGAGAACTTGGCGGTGGAGATCGGAGGTCCAGCTCTTCTCTGCGACATCTCCACTGGTCGGCCCCGTCCGGTGGTCCCAGTTTCCTGGCGCCGGCGGGTTTTCGATTTCGTACACTCCCTTTCACACCCTGGCATCCGGGCGTCAGTGAAACTAGTTGGGGCCAAGTTTGTCTGGCCCGGCCTCCGCAGGGAGGTTAAGGAGTGGGCAGCTGCATGTGTAGCATGCCAGCGGGCTAAAGTTCACCAGCACACAAAGGCGCCCCTGGAACCGTTCCCGATTACAGCCAGGCGGTTTGACCATGTTCACATCGACCTTGTGGGCCCTCTTCCTCCATCGCAGGGTTATACGCATCTCCTCACCATGGTGGACCGTACCACCAGGTGGCCCGAGGCAGTGCCCCTTTCCTCTACAGGGTCAAAAGATGTGGCGCGTGCTTTCCTGGGTGCCTGGGTCTCACGTTTCGGTGTCCCGTCTGACATCACGTCTGACAGAGGCCCCCAGTTTATTTCAGAACTTTGGTCGTCGTTGGCAGAAGCTTTGGGAGTGCAGGTACACCGTACTACTGCATACCACCCACAAGCTAATGGCCTTTGTGAACGTTTTCACAGGTCCCTCAAAGCAGCGCTGCGTGCTGCGCTCTCGGATGGTAACTGGGTGGACCGCTTATCGTGGGTCATGCTCGGTTTGCGCACGGCCCCGAAGGAAGATTTAAATGCGTCGCCCGCAGAGCTCGTGTTCGGTCAGCCACTTCGTGTGCCAGGAGAATTTTTTGCCTGAAAGTTCGGCTCCGCAAATTCACCCAGCAAGCGGTCCCTTCGCATCAAATCGTTTTTTGACCCCGGGGCCCATTCACCACTGTTTTCCGCGAACATTCATCCCATCGGAGCTCAAGTCGGCTCGGTTTGTTTTCGTGCGGCATGATGCTCATCGTTCTCCTCTACAGCCTCCATACGATGGTCCCTTTAGAGTCCTCGAGAGGGGCCCTAAGGTCTTTTTGCAAGACCTAGGTGGCCGCAAAGAGCACGTTGCACTAGATAGGCTTAAACCCGCACACACGGTAGCAGATGAAGCTGTGGTCCAGGCCCAGGTCCCCCATCGTGGACGCCCTCCACTGAAACCTCCTGCCGTTGCTTCAAAGGATGGACGTTCTAATTTACCACCTAAGACTGTTGTTTTTTCCCCGCAGCGTCCTGCTCACAGTGATGCTTCTGTTGTGGTACAGGAAGGACTGATGCTCCTGTTGTGGTACAGGAAGGACTGATGCTCCTGTTGTGGTACAGGAAGGACAGCGCAGCCGTTATGGTCGGCTGATTAAGCCACCAGTGAGGGACTGATGGTCCTTCCAGAACAACCTTCTGGGTGTTCTGGGGGGGGCTGTGTGGCGGACACAATTATGGACATCGCACCCATCAGGACTAGAGGGAAGGGGGCGTGGTCACATGTGTTTATTGGTTGCTTAGCAACGCGTGTTTGTTTGCAGTTAGTTGTCAACTGTCAGTTCTTTTAGTCAGTTGGATTCCGCTGTCACGGAATAAAGACCTGTTTTATCAACCTCTGGAGTCGAGCCTCATCCTGCCACAATATATTGATTTATAGTTATATGTAGTTATGTCGATATATAGATTTATAGTAATTTTTATGTACATAATTGGGGGTAAATATATGAACCAGTGTTTAAAGCATATCTACTCTTATATAGTTATTCAAGTACATTGTTATATCATTGCTGTCTATTGTTCTCTATTATATTGTAGTATTATAGTAAACTAATGATAACGTAATACTCTGCATTATAATTACTTCTATTAGTACATACATACATAGTAGCACAACTAAATGCTGGGTATTTGTTTTATTTTCTTTTGTTGTTCTTTTGTTGTTTCAATCAAATATATAAAACTGAAGGAAAATGCTAAAATACTATTTATCTGTTTATTTTGCAGCGCCCTGCATTCTGAATCAGGGACTTGGGTGCACATAATATTCGTTTGGCACGTGTAAGAGGTGTTAAGATATATGCATTACATGAAGACTACATTACATTTGCATGTAAAAATGGAGGACAAGTTAGCGCAGCACCGTTACGTCAGCAGTGTGTTGATGGTGTTCTGGAGCTGCCCACCTGCCACTAAAGCCTTTAGTGAAGTAAAATTGAAGAAGATAATTGCACAAACATGTAAATGATTATTGGGAGTAAAGTGTTATGATTCACTGCTGTGTGATTATTTTCATTTGTTCAGTCATCTTTAGATGCTTAGATACGATGTTTTACTTCATATCAAATGTATTTGATAAAAAATATTTTTTATAGGGAGAATTTGTTTAAGATGATTCTTTTCAAGGAGAAATTAAACACTATTAGAATGAATTTTCTTTCATTTTTGAATGTTTAGCAAATTTGTAAAACATTTACTATCGATGTAAAATTCTGTACACAAATTAAAAAGTGGCATCAAACAGGTAACTGCTTAAATCATCTATTAACTTGGAAAAAATCAGTTTAAATAGCATTGCAAACAGGACTGGTGAGTTAGGTCAATCAGTGCGTTTACATGAGAAGTTTAATTCCTCTTTAATTCAGAATTAAAATTAAATCTGATTTAAAATGAGTAAAAATGACCATGTAAACACTTAATTCCGAATGAAAATGGCCATTCCCAATTAAACTTAATTCCGAAGTAAGTGGCTGGTTTATTCCGATTTTAAATCCGAATAGAATAATTCCGTGATCATGTATCCACTCATTCCTCTTTAAATTAATTCTGGTCTTTCTTTCTGCTCGTTCCCTCGCCCGTCTGTCTCCATGACGCTTATATTTATGGAGCTAGAACCAGAGCCGGATTAACGCAGAGGCAGACTAGGCACGTGCCTAGGGCCCGACAGGGGGGGGGCCCAGACAGAGGGACAAAAAAAAAAAAAAAAAATTTTTTTTTTTTTTTTTTTTTTTTTTTTTTTTTGTCTGCACACAAATTAATGGTTGATAACATGCCGGTAAAAACCTAAGGCATATATATATATGTGCATTATTACTACACGGGGCCTGGCGCCCCAAGGGGCCTGGCGCTATGGGCCGTTTTTTTTTTTCCCCTATTTTTTTTTTTTTCCTTATAAATATCAACAGTCACGTTCCATTACAGACCTAAATGTGTACTAGTCTGTGCATATCAATAAATATATGTGCAATGATGACGCGTGTCTGTTGTTCAATACAACTGATCAGACCAAGCGCAGACACAAGCTGCTCTGATCCAGACGGTGGAGTTGGAACAAACTGTCACACAATGTCGAGAGAACGAGACAGATTCAGGAAATTTCCATCAGGGGATGAAAAAAGAAAAAAACTAAAGAAAATGGAAGAGTTTAATGCCTCTCTGAAAGGCACGTTTGATAAATTTGTTACAAAAATCCCCGATCCGCCCGGGTCTCAAGCAGCCGTGGGGCCCCGCGTTGAGGCAAGAGATGATGATGAGGCAGGGGAAGGTATCCAGTATTTTGCTAATTGGAGAGTTAAAATTGCGCATATAAACACCCAATCCGACCCGAAAAACCCAAAAATTTTGCGCGGCCCCCCTTGCTATTTCACACAGGGCCTTGCAAATCTCCCAAACGGCTCTGCATACGCATACGCATACATACACATACATACAGACATACATACTACAGCACACTTTGTCTTACTGCAAATTGTATTGGTCTTTGTAGATTTGACTTCTTTTTTAACTATTCAATTTAATCAACACATTTAATTAAGATTTTCTGCAAAATGCTCACAATCGATAAGATAAGGATAATTTAATAGCATTTAATAGAGCATTGTAATAACGTATAAATATATACGTATAAATATCAGACTATCTAAAAATAGTCTGATAGACTGTTTAATATACAACACATGACTTATTTTGGAATACAAAGAACCGACTTGACTATGACTATGCTATGTAAAATGTGAATTAAGTTTTATTAGTAACTTTGGTAAGTTTAAGATTTCATAAATAACATCGATGGAGGGGGGCGCAAAAATCAGTCAAAAAAGTCTGCCTAGTGTAGTCCATTTATTTAATCCGGCTCTGGCTAGAACAGTCTCATAATTCACAAATGCACAGGACAAGTTTTACAAATGCACGGACCGATTTGCAAATACACACACCGTTTCACACGTGCACAGGACACGTTTTACGGAAGAAGCCGGCAGGGGGCGCATGATGTAGGACGTGTTTCACGTCGGCTCCTCGGGAATGAGTTTATAATATATTTTATCTTTTATATAAAGTCTGTCCTTCGGTTGCCACTACTAAATCCCCGTGCAAGGACTGTATATCGGTCTTCCTCACTGTTTTAAACGGGTAAATGTCGAGTTCCAGAGCAAAGAGTGAGTCTGCTAAGGCCGCCCGGGGCCGGCTGCAACCCGACTCCCCGGTGCTGTCGGATGCCAATGACGAGATGCTAAGCAGCATTAAAGCAATGATGGAGGACTTGCGTACTGAAATTGTCACGAAATTTGAGGCAATAGTGTCGGCAACTGTCAGGAAGGAGGTAGCGACCGCTCTGAAGCCGCTTGAGGGGAGAATTGATCGGCAAAGTGAGTCTATTAGCGATCTCGAGCACGCGGCTAATGAGCACGGCGACAAGCTAACCGACGTGCATGCTAATGTGGCTAAGCTATCTGCTGTGGTGGAGACTTTGAGCAAGAAGTGTGAGGACCTGGAGGCCCGCTCTCGGTGGAACAACATCCGTGTGGTTGGCGTGCCTGAGGGTACCGAGGGACCTCGACCCACAGAGTTCATGGCTGATTTTCTGAGAGATTTATTGCGACTGGAGGAGAGGCCCGGCCTCGACAGGGCCCACCGCACGCTACGAGCCAAGCCAGGGAAGGGGGAACCACCGCGTCCGATGGTCATCAGGGTGACACTATTCCGTGTCAGGAATGCTATTCTGCGCCGTGCGGGAGAGGCCTCACCGCTGCTGTACAACGGGAGGAAGGTATTTATCTTCCCCGACTTCACATCGTTGGTGGCCAAGCAGAGGGCGGCCTTTGTCCAGGTGAAAAAGGAGCTCCACGCCTGTGGTAATGTTAAATTTGGCCTCCGGTACCCAGCTACACTGCACATCACCCTGTCGGGTGGCCAGACCCACAAGTTTGAGGACCCGGACCGGGCTCTGGATTTTGTGAACAAGCTGAAAAAGAACCCGGGTCCAGAAGATTCCACCGGCTGAGGGCTGGGCCGCTGATATCCTTGTTTACAGCCATGACACGGAATGTTGCGAACTTTAGACTGATTATGCGCTCTGCTCAGAGAATGTAGGTGCTAGAGGTTTTATTTTATTTAATTTTTTTTTTTTTATTTGGAGTCATTTATTTATTTATTTATTTTTATATACATTTTATTTATTTATTTATTTATTTATTTATTTATTTATTTATTTATTTATTTATTTATTTTTTTTTTTTATTCATTTAATTAATTTTTTAAGTAATTCATTTATCAAGTAATCGTCACTCTCTTGCTGAGGATTCTCTGTTTGATAACTCTGTTGCACTGAGGATTACTCCACTCTTAAATGGAGTCATTTATTTATTTATTTATTTTTATATATATATATTTTTTTTTTTTTTTTTTAAATTTTTTTTATTATTTTATTTTATTTTTTTTTTTTTATTAATTTAATTAATTTTTTAAGTAATTCATTTATTAAGTAATCGTCACTCTCTTGCTGAGGATTCTCTGTTTGATGATTGTTGCACTGAGGATTACTCCACTCTTAAATGGAGTCATTTATTTATTTATTTATTTTTATATAAATTTTATTTTATTTTATTTATTTATTTATTTTTTTAATTTATTTAATTTATTTTATTAAGTGATCGTCACTCTCTTGCTGAGGATTTTCGGTTTAATGACTGTCGCACGGAGGATTACTCCACTCTTAAATGGAGTCATTTATTTTGTGTTTTACTTTGTGGTACCTTTTTCTGTTTTGGCTTATAGACCTTTTGGTTTTTAGGGGACAGCTCAATTCTGCATTCCCTTTGGTCGTTTGGTAGTACAGTGACACTACAGGTAACGACAGGTTTTATTTCAGAGGAGGGGGGGGTAGCACGCATCATTATTTGGATGCTTCTGCTAGGTGGGAACAGGGGGGGGGGCGCTCTGCTCTGAGCTGGGGGGGTTGTTTGTTTTTTTGGGGGGGGGGTTGGCACCTACCCTATACTTTTGGTTTTATTTCATGTTTATGCTTACTATGTTGATAGATTTTTATTTTAGTCTCTCATGCTTACTACTTGGATCTAAACCTCTGACATTTGATGGCACAGTCTAGGAGATCACCTCTCATTGCAGGTGGAGATGTTAAGTTTGTTAGTTTGAATTGTAAGGGCCTAATTAATCCAATTAAACGAAGTAAGGTTTTACACTATTTGCGCCATCTCAATGCCCACATAATTTACTTGCAAGAGACTCATCTGAGAGAGGTGGATAACATGAGGCTTAAAAAGAGCTGGGTTGGGAACATTTACTCATCCTCTTTTTCTAGTAAATCACGGGGGGTAGCTATTCTTTTGCACAGGGATATTCCCTTTGTTCATACCCGAACAATCACTGACCCTGCTGGCAGGTTTATAATTGTTATTGGGTGCATTTTTGATGTGAAGGTAGCTTTTGCGAATGTGTATGCCCCTAATTGGGACGACGAATCCTTTTTCAGACGGGTTTTTTCAAGGATACCGGATCTGTCTGTATATGAACTGATCCTAGGGGGGGACTTTAATTGTTGGATGAATCCTTCCTTAGACCGCTCCTCCCGCACCTCAGTTGCACAATCCAAATCAGCCAAAGTGATTGAAGCCTTTATGAGAGAGTTTAATATGGTTGATCCTTGGCGCTTCCTCAATCCAGGTAAAAGAGCGTACTCATTTTTCTCACATGTTCATTCTACTTACACGCGCATTGATTTTTTTTTAGTGACCAATAGACTACTTACTTCCATTTCGGACTGTAAGTATGATGCAATAGTTGTATCGGACCACGCGTCCGTTTCCATGAACATTTATTTTCAGAAGTTCAATAATATGAGGCCACCATGGCGTTTAGATACACACTTGCTATTGGATAGTAATTTTGTAAATTTTCTCAGTAAGCGGATTGATTTCTTTTTTCAAATCAACAAAACTCCAGAGGTAACAGCCTCTGTGTTATGGGAGACAATGAAAGCGTTTATTAGAGGAGAGATTATCTCCTATAAAACTTATCAAAAAAAATCTGCAAAGGAGAAATTAGCCAAGATATCTCAGCGCATTGCAATTTTGGACTCTTTGTATGCCGCCTCTAAACAACCAGATACCTATAAGGAACGCATGGCCTTGCAAGCGGAGTATGATCTCATTATGTCACAGTTTACAGCTGAGTTACTACTTCGTTCAAGGTCACGATTTTATGAACAGGGAGATAGAACTAGTAAGCTTCTGGCTCATCGGCTGCGACAAATTTCAGCATCTCAGTTAATCCCTCGAATCGAAACTGGTGCAGGAGTGACGTCAGACCCTGTGGAAATCAATAGGACCTTCTTTGATTTTTATAAATTGTTATATTCATCGGATTTTTCTCATGCTCCCCCAGATCTGCTCTCTTTCTTCGATAAAATTGACACTCCTACTCTGGACCAGAACGTGGCGGGGGGATTGGAGCGTCCTATTACAGCAGGTGAACTTGCAGAAGCAATTAAATCGCTCCAAAGCGGTAAAAGCCCTGGCCCAGACGGCTTTCCGGCCGATTTTTATAAAGTATTCTGGAAGCAACTGGCTCCGCACCTGCTAGAAATGTTCACTGAATCTTTTACTTTGGGCACACTCCCCCACACCTTAAACCAGGCCCGTATATCGCTGCTCTTAAAGAAGGGTAAGAACCCCTTACAATGTGGTTCATACCGGCCCATTAGTCTGCTGAACGTTGACTTCAAATTGCTGTCTAAAGTACTGGCCAGACGCTTAGAAACCGTTCTCCCCTCTATTATATCGCTGGATCAAACAGGGTTTATTCGTAACCGACATTCCTTTTTTAATCTTAGGGGGGTATTTAATGTGGCTTATAGCCCTTCTCCATCTGCTCTGCCTGAAGCCTTGGTCGCGTTGGATGCGGAGAAGGCGTTTGACAGAGTGGAATGGAATTATTTGTTTTTTATTCTGGGAAAATTTGGTTTTGGGGAAAAATTTGTTTCATGGGTTAGATTATTGTACGCCTCGCCACTCGCCTCTGTTAGAACGAATAACACAAATTCTGAATACTTTCATTTAGGTCGTTCTACAAGACAGGGTTGCCCATTAAGTCCTCTTTTATTTGCCCTTGTGATGGAACCTCTGTCGATCGCCTTACGGTCTAACCCCGATATTCGCGGTATAATTAGACATAATGTGGAGCTGAAGGTAGCCTTGTACGCGGATGATCTTTTGCTGCTTCTGTCTGATATAGCGCGTTCCATTCCTGCGGCCCTCTCGGTTTTAGATGCTTTCAGTAAGGTTTCGGGATATAAACTGAACCTTGACAAAAGCGAATTATTCGCTGTGAATAAGCAGGCAAGAGAGTTTCCACTTAGACAGTTTCCATTTAAGGTCTCGAACTCTGGTTTCACTTATCTTGGTGTGTATATAGCTGACACACAGGCTAATCTGTATAAGAAAAATTTTCTCTCTCTGCTCACACGAATTAAAGATGACTTTGAGCGGTGGTCCCTCCTAAATCTCTCTGTTGCGGCTAGGATCAATACAGTTAAAATGAATATTTTTCCACGTTTTCTTTACTTATTTCAGTGCATCCCAATTTTTCTTCCTCTCTCTTTTTTTCGTAAGTTAGACAGCCTTATCCTGGATTTTGTTTGGAACAAAAAGACTCCTAGGTTGAGCCGCCAAGTATTACAAAGACCCAAAGTCGCAGGTGGAATGGCGTTACCTAACTTTTTATACTACCACTGGGCGACCACTGTTAGGAATTTAAATTACTGGATTCAGTACGAAAACATTGGGGTCCCCCCATCGTGGTTGGTCATGGAGGCGAACTCAGCTCATCCGGTATCCTTGAAGGCCTTGTTATACTCACCCCCTCACTCCTCTACCTCTGGTTTTGCTAAAAATGTAATGGTGGCCTCTTGTCTTAAGACCTGGGCTCAATTTAGACGCCATTTTGGCCTGCATAGATTCTCTGTCGGGGCCCCGTTGTCAGCGAATCACGCATTCCCGCCGTCTTTACTGGACAATTCCTTTGCTTTATGGGCCAGGCTGGGCATAAAAACCGTAAGAGACATGTATGTTGACTCAATTTTTGCATCGTTTCAACAACTTGTCGATAAATTCTCACTCCCTAAGGGACAATTTTTTAGATACCTGCAAGCGCGGCATTGGGCCCGTACTGCATTCCCAGAATTCCCAGCTCTACCTAATCCTTCAAATTTTGAGATGTTCCTGAGACCTCTAACCTCATTGAGGGGGGCAATCTCGGTAATTTATTCAAATATTTATGACCTTCATCTGGACTCCTCAACTACGCTTAAAACAGCCTGGGAAGCAGATTTAGGTGCGAAAATCCTCGATGAGGAGTGGGTGGAAGTTTTGAGAAGAGTACATAAGTCTTCAATTTGTGCTAGACATAGTTTTATGCAATGCCGGATCATACATCGGGCTCACTATACCAAAGCACGGCTCGCAAAAATGTTTGACACAGTGTCTCCTCTGTGTGACCGATGTCACCAGGCCACCGCAAGCTACATACACATGTTTTGGAGCTGCCCCTCGTTGAAAAGATTTTGGTCTGATATTTTTTTTACATTATCCAAAGTAATGGGTAAAGATGTCGCCCCTAATGCTCTAACCGCCCTGTTTGGTGTGTGGCCTTCGCAATCTGTTCTTTCTCCTGCTAACAAAGACTTGACTGCATTTACAACCCTGCTGGCCAGGAGGCTGATCCTGCTGAGATGGAAATCAACAGCCCCACCCACCCATACGAGCTGGATTCAAGAGGTGCTTTACTTTCTTAAACTGGAGAAGATCAGACTGACCCTCTCTAATAGATCTGATTCATTTGATGTGACTTGGAACTCCTTTGTGTCTTATGTGAACAGCACGGAATGTAAGATCTCTTTAGACTGAAAGGGGACTGTCAACATTTTATTTTGCATGATGCACATACGGTTATTTATGTATTCTATTTTTGCTAAGTAACTCTTCATATTTTGTTTTTCTTGTGCTTGAATAGGGTAGGTGCCAGGGGGGGTGGGGGGAGGGATGGAGAGGTTGAGTCTTGTTTTACGGCTCTGTTATTTTTTACAATTGTTGATCTTGTGAACCATTGTATTTTTTTATGTGAAAACCATAATAAACAGATTGTTAAAAAAAAAAAAAAGGACACGTTTTACAAATGCACAGAACGATTTGCAAATACACACACAGTTTCACACGTGCACAGAACAATTCACACGTGCGTAGGACAAGATATACAAATGTATTTTTGATGCACACACAAATATAACCTGATTTACAAATATTTTTTTGTCTGTGAGCTGCGCTGGATTTGTGTGTGAGTTTTGAGACTCCCCTGACGTGACTAGATCCACAAATAGGTTTTTTTTAACACGGAAGGATCTGCAACCAATCAGATTAAAGGGGCGGATACACCTGCTGTTTGAACTGCGTTAGTGCCGTTCGCTTAGAAAAGTGATTAATATTTCAAGTTAGTGGAGTAAAGATAAAAAACAGTTACAGGAGATAAAAAATAAATAAACAGGATGGAGAGGAGATCACTGCTGCTTTTCTTGTGATCCCGGTAAATACAACAGCGCGATTGGAGATGGTTTGTGGGGCTGTTCAACCAGAGCCGTCGGGACTGGAGAGCTCCAAGTCCTGCCGATGCAGCACCTGATGATGAGAAACAGCGGAGATTTTTATATATTTGCTCTGTTTGGTTTCACGACGTATAACTGTCCCGCTGATTCAGCTCAGAACCAGACAGACGCATGCAGCAGAGAGCTGCTGCGCTACCTGACGGGACGAGCTGCAGCAGCTGCAGGTGGAGCAGCAGCGCATGTCAGGAGATTAATTTACCAAAATGTCTGGAGTAAAGTCGGTATCAGTGACTGATAACCGAAGACCTCTGTATCCAGCTCAGATGTTTGATGATCGGTGGACTAAACCCCGACCAGCATCATCACGGCTGCATTTTCCCATGAGCCTGACTCTGTACCGGGAATGTGTTGATCTGCCGCCGCTGTTTTGACACACGTTTGTCTCTGTGTGGTGGCGATGTCACATCATAAATGTGAGGATAACAGCTGCTTGTTTCTGACCTCCGTGTCTGGTCACTGTGGTCCGCTGGTGTCTGACCGGGACCAGCGCCACTCGCGGCCAGAGCCAGAACCTGACCTGCAGCAATATTCACCCCCGTCAACAGGCTCGTTCTCCTGAAAGACACCTGTAGTTCAAATACAGAAATATCTCCGCTGTTTCTCATAATCAGTTGCTGCATTGGCAGGACTCGGAGAGCAGATCCCGACGGCTCTGGTTGAACAGCCCGACAAACCATCTCCAATCGCGCTGTTGTATTTACCGGGATCACAAGAAAAGCAGCAGTGATCTCCTCTCCATCCTATTTGTTTATTTTTTATCTCCTGTAACTGTTTTTTATCTTTACTCCACTAACTCGAAATATTAATCACTTTTCTATGTGAACAGCGCTAACGCAGCTCAAACAGCAGGTGTATCCGCCCCTTTAATCTGACTGGTTTAGAGTAAATCGTCCCCCACGTAGGTCTGCTCTTATGATTGGCTGGAACAAATGAAGACATCTGATTGGTTGCAGATCCTTCCGTGTTAAAAAAAACCTATTTGTGGATCTAGTCACGTCAGGGGAGTCTCAAAACTCACACACAAATCCAGCGCAGCTCACAGACAAAAAAATATTTGTAAATCAGGTTATATTTGTGTGTGCATCAAAAATGCATTTGTATATCTTGTCCTACGCACGTGTGAATTGTTCTGTGCACGTGTGAAACTGTGTGTGTATTTGCAAATCGTTCTGTGCATTTGTAAAACGTGTCCTGTGCACGTGTGAAACGGTGTGTGTATTTGCAAATCGTTCTGTGCATTTGTAAAACTTGTCCTGTGCACGTGTGAAACGGTGTGTGTATTTGCAAATCGTTCTGTGCATTTGTAAAACTTGTCCTGTGCACGTGTGAAACGGTGTGTGTATTTGCAAATCGGTCCGTGCATTTGTAAAACTTGTCCTGTGCATTTGTGAATTATGAGACTGTTCTAGCTCCATATATATTCCACGCTGGGCTGGTTAACCTAACAAAGTTTCAAGATGCAGCACGCAGTAAACGCTGGTCAAGAGCAGAGACCATTTATTTAATAAATAGAAATCATTAAAAGAACAGATGGAAACAGGAAACATCAAAATTGTGAGCTTTTCAAAGTTGTAGCGGCAAAGTTTGTTTTTCTTCCGGTTTCTTCCATTTGTTGAAACCATGCTTCCCTTAAAATCACTTAGTGTTCATCACTGAGGTCGACCCCTTTACTTTGAAGAACCAGTAGGTCAGTGTCAGTCTTGAGGACCTTCTCAATCTGCTTTTGGCACATAGACTGAGTTTTGTACAGAGTTGAAAAAATAATAAATTAAAAAAGGAAAAGAATAAAGAAAGTAAGCTACACGCATCCAATGTTACAAAAGGGCTTTTATAGGAAGGCTACTTGACCTTTACACCTGCTTTTATCTTGGTTAGTCAGGAGATTGAACAATCTCTAATGGAAATTTGAGAACTGATCAATTAAAGAAAAATGCACATATACGATCTAATAACTTTCTATTGGCTGATTTGTGACATCAAACCAAAATCATCTCTAAGGATAAGCTCTATTCACTAGCAAGGACCACGCCATCAACAGGATACGTTTAAATGATTTATTGATACGAAGATGATGACGATGACGATGGTGATGATAATGGCGATGACTATGACAATGATGATGATGATGATCTATGGATCGGTCGATGCGTTGTGGGGAAGCTTGTAGGGAATCCGCCGCAGCGCCCGGGCAACGACGAACCCCCTAGGAATCTATGAGGTAGAGAAAGAGAGGGAAGAAGGAGAAGAGAAAAGGGGTGGGGGGGAGGGGTGCAGAGAACGAGAGCGAAGAGGAACTGAGGGTTAGGCTGGTATTTGAAGGTTTGCCGGAAGAGGCGTGGTGCCGGAGGAGGCGTGGTTGAGGCGTGGTCCTGCTCCCGAAATTCGCTTGTTAAGCTCCAATTTATGACTGGACTGTGGTCCGGTTGTCAAGGCGCCGTTTGTAGGGTGCTGCAAGTTTCTACATAAAAAGCAACTTCATGCAAATTTCATGTTACCGATTCAAAAAAACGTATAAGTAACCTCTATCAAAACAAAATACATTGACGCGTGATGACCAAATGTGCATGTCTGCAGGCCAGAGCTTCAGGAGTTGCTGCAGTTCTCCCTCTGATCACCTCAGTGTCTGCTGTCTACATCTGTTTAGATACTAACTCCTGCAGTGCACCAGTTAGCCAGTGTAGCACGGCGAGTGCTACGGGGCCCGACAGACAGGATAGAGAGGACGCGGAGTTTAGTGCAGAACCCTTTTATTCACCAGAACACACAGGACACACGTGCTTCAGCTCCTTACCAGCAGACTCCCACGACCCCTTGCTGCTGTCCAGCCCTGCCTTATCAAGGCTGGCAGGGTGGAGAGGCTGATGGGCCACACCTGTGTCTGGTGAGCCTGAGTGGCTGCACTTCCTCCACCCTGCCACACACAGCCAGTGTGTCTGTATTTCTCTTTTCTTTGTTTTTCGTCCTCTCTGTCTGGTCTCTCTTTTCCTATTCTGCCCAGCTGGTCTTCAGCAGGAGGATCCCCCCTTATGATCCAGGTCCTGGTCCAGGTTTCTTCCCTGGGGGAGTTTTTCCTTGCCACTGTTTGGCTTAATGTCACTAGTAGTTTTTACCTGCCAGTGTTTATGTTATGTTTAGGTAATAATTACTTGTTGGTCATGTTCTGGTCTCTGGAAAGCGCCTAGAGAAAACCTCTGCTGTAATAGACGCCATATAAATAAAATTGAATTGAACTTATTTGAATAGAATTGAGATGTAAGACACCATGCAAAGAGAGAAGCAATGTAACACATTACTTTTAGATAAAGTGGCCAACAAAAGCTCCAGGGTCTCTTTGGTCTTTCTTGTAGTTGATAGGTGTCACTACGTTGCTGTGTTAACTTGATGACAACCTATTGTATTGTCTGCTCGATCCTGCAGCCTATGTCCTGTGTTCTTCTGTGTGAGCAGCCTGTTTGTTTGTTACTACATTCAGAATAGCTCTATAGGCTTCTGGCCTGTTGTTGCTTGTATTCTGAGTATTAAGGAAACAAAAAACTAAAAAAAAAATTTTCTTCCATTCCAGTAGCTGAATGAGGGGAACGGGTTAATTTTATTAGACAACAACCATCATAGACTTCATTGTAGTAAGGGACTTTCCCGTTTTCTCAAAGATTTCCTCTTCATCCACCCACATCTTTGGCCTCCTGCTGTGTAAAACATTACTGTTAGATAAAGTGGCAGACGAAAGCTGAAGGGGCTCTTTGGTCTTTCTTCTAGTACGTAGATGTCACTACATTGCTGTGTTAACTTGTTGACAACCTATTGTGGCAGAAGATGAAGTTTGTGTGAAAAATATTTAACGTCAGTGTAAGATGACAGTTATAACTGGGTTTTAGTGGTTTCATTTTAACTCATCAAACCAGATCAACTGCATTAATATATTTTTTCTGGCTTCAACTTGTAAAAGGGAGTGTTTTGAGCTCACACGCGATGGACTTTCTCTTTTTTTCCCTTGCTTTTGCCATTTCCTTGTATTGATGGGCAGTTGTTCATGGATATTTTATGTTGATTATGATTTTCAAAGAGAATATGCATGGAATCAGTTGTACGCAGATTTTTGAACATTTGAATTTTTTTGCATTGGCTAGATTTATGTGGAAAGATTGAAGATGAAATCCATGCAACTTTGCATGAGGCCCCTTGTCTGGTGGATCTGTGGCTGAGTTCAATTTCAATTCAATTAAATTTTATTTGTATAGTGTCTGGGGGCAGCCAGTGAGCGGAGCGAGGGCGGAGCGAGGGCGGAGCGAGGGCGGAGCGAGGGCGGAGCGAGGGCGGAGCGAGAGCGGAGCGAGAGCGGAGCGAGAGCGGAGCGAGAGCGGAGCGAGAGCATGCGGCTAAACATGTCATCACTGGTCAGATTGGGGAGGGGACCAGAGAAACCTACGGAGTCCAACATACTTTTGGCGCAGTTACACCCCAAGACAATATTCATTTTAGGGACTTCCGACTGGCGAAGACGGGAGTCATTAGCTCCGACATTTATGATAACTTTACCAAATATACGATTACTCTTTGCCAGCAGCTTCAAATTTGCTTCAATGTCGCCCACTCTGGCCCCCGGGATGCACCTAACTATGGTCGCACCTAACGGGTGTGTCGCTGAGTGGGGAAAATCGGTTAGACACATGAAGCGAATGGTGGTGATCCGTGCGCCCTTTAGGACTACGCTTCCTCCGAACCGTCACCCAGCCGGCCTTACTAGCTGGCTGCTCGGGAGCTGCAGGGGAGCGGCTACCAGCAGCTGCTACAGGCCGGTCCGCCGCTAGATTAGCCTGGTTAGCTGACTAGTCTATCGGACTATGGTCTAGTTGGCGGAACCGGACCTCTAACTGACTGAGCCTCGCCTCAAACCCTGCAAATGAACTACACTTCAAGCACTTACCGTCTTCGCTAAAGGAGGCAGAGGAATAGCTTAACATTTCACACACTGAGCAACAAAGAGGTGAAACGGTGGGAGAAGGGGAGGTCATGCTAAGAGGCTAACAAAGGCTAACAGACAGAAAATGTATCGGTGATTGGTGACAATGAAAGTTGCGGAAATGTGCGAGTGTTGAAATAAAGACAGAAATTTACCAGATATAGTACTATTTTACCAGAAAACAATCTAAGTTTAGACAAAAAGGTCAGGAGAGATCAGAGCCTGCAAACGCTGTACAATGGCAACAGACCGCAACACCAGGAAGTGACGCGATGCGTGACGCAATACGTTACCCAATCAGCAAGCAAGCAAGCCAGGTGCCAGTTCAGGCACCTAGACTTGCCTTGAATGAATCCCATTAGTCACAGATGACACAAAAGACATTGTGTAGAAGTGAAAGATTTTCAGTGTTCAAACATCATCCACCTTGTTCCTTAACACAGGCACATTACAAGGCTGTGTGCTCAGCCCTGTGATTCTTATCTGAAATACAATATGGTTAGCTGTGATGTTAATTGTACTAATTAAGCCATTGGTTCTGGATGGGCCTTCAGAGATGAAGCCTAAGTAAGCAACAGGCTGCTTATATCTTGGCCCTTTTTCAAAAGGCTGTTAGTTGGGAACAGCTAGAGGGTGGACTCCAGCTCATCAGTCTCTAGCTCTGGCAGCAGGTTCATCCTCCAGTTGAAACCTATTCCAACTGACTCTCCGGAGCACTAGCTAAAGGTCAGCAGTTTCCTTTGCCTGGATCTCTAAGCTCTCTAAGCTTTTGAGCTCCAAACAGTGACTTGGAGCTTAACGATCGTATATTTAGTAGTCCTCATTTAATTTTTCTGTCTCTTATTCAGTTTTCTTTGCCTGGATCTCTGCTCGAACCCAAGAACCAAGGGAACTGAGGTCCACTGAGCAATCTCAATGCTAGCTGAGATTTCCCAGTACTGCGTTGTGGTCTGTTGAGGAATTTATCACAACCAGTTCAGAAGTCCGCTTGTGAGAAGCTCTCGATTTACCGGTCAATCTACGCACCTACCCTCACCTATGGTCACGAACTTTGGGTAGTGACCGAAAGGACAAGATCGCGGATACAAGAGGCAGAGATGAGTTTCCTCCGCAGGTTGGCTGGACGCTCCCTTAGAGATAGGGTGAGGAGTTCGGTCACCCGGGAGGAGCTCGGAGTCGAGCCGCTGCTCCTTCACATTGAGAGGAGTGAGCTGAGGTGGCTTGGGCATCTGTACCGGATGCCTCCTGGATGCCTCCCTAGGGAGGTGTTCCAGGCATGTCCCACTGGGAGGAGACCCCGGGGCAGACCCAGGACACGTTGGAGAGACTATGTCTCTCGGCTGGCCTGGGAACGCCTCGGACTCCCCTCGGAGGAGCTGGAGGAAGTGTCTGGGGTGAAGGAAGTCTGGGCATCTTTGCTGAGGCTGCTGCCCCCGCGACCCGGGAACGGATAAGCGGCGGACGATGGATGGATGGATGGATGGATGGTATTTAGAAGGACCAGTCAACTCTTCCTCTGACTCTTTACTGAGAAAACTTCCCATTTTTCCTTATGTAAGATCCCTCCCAGAAAAAAACTTCAATGACACTTACTTTTACCCTAAAATCACTTGCTAATTCTTCCAATTCTTCAGTCTACTTGAGCATACAAATCATTCTTGTAAGGAAAGCGAGTCGATTCTTACTGAAATGAAATATACCTCAAGTATTTTGGGAGAGCGAGTCATCCCCATTTATTAAAAAAACAGTTCTTCTACATATATGTCCGTTTCCCACAAATATCTCAGTGTTCCAACACTTCTTATGGATCTCAAGTCCTGCATATGCTTATAAGTCCCACTGGACTATTCTTTTGGTACTCAGACCAACCATGGCATTCTGGCCATACCTCTCTTTAATGTTACCCGAGATATTAAACCTTTTTAGAAGAGCGAGTCAAATTCTAAGGCAGGAGAAGCAGGGCATTCTCACAACACAATCAAATTCAAGTGTTATGAAATTGCCAGCATTCCTAAAAACATCTCTACAATAACCTTCCCAATAACACAAAATAATAAAAAAATAACCCTCACAACCACACAGCGGACTTACCTAAAATTTGAGGATGACGTCAAACTTTTCTCTGGTACTCCAGTCCAAAGACTTTCGACAACAACTCAGCAACAATAATTTGGGATTTTGCAAGTGGATCCCTTACCTCTAAAAATTTAGATAGAGTTGCTGGTTGTGCCATTGTTGTGGAAAAAGAGTTCACATCGAAGGTCTATTGTCATCCGGGTTACAGCACCAAATTGTTGAGGAATTTATCAGAACCAGTTCAGAAGTCCGCTTGAGTTTTTATTCAGCCGGCCGGCGGTGAGCAGACCTACACAGATTGTGTCTGAGTTGGTGTGCCGCCCCGGGTGATTGTGTCATGACTTTTTATACAGTAAGCTTCAAGGTACAGAAGGCAGGAAATACACAAACCAAGTGAGAGACAAAAGTAATTTACAATCAGATGTGATCTGTGGCCAAATGTCATTATCTGGCATTTGGCCTGACTGTCACTAACTTCTAAATTACCCCATAGGGTGTTCTCGTGATTCATGTCTGTTTGAACCAACTTCCAGGTGTCGTCTGCAGGGGGTTGGGTAGGGAGCTGGGTCGGAAGTTGAAGCTAACACCAAGGTGTTGGGTCCTAGTTCAAAGCCCTGCAGGGGGCCAAGTGCTGTCACAATGCTTCATCAGGTCCTTGTCTATCCCAGCGGAATAGGGTGGTAGTGGAGCTCTTTTTGGCTCTGATGGTACTCATTTATGTCATGTTTATGTTTCTCCCATAACAATATATCTTAAAAGGGTTTGTCCAGTGCTTTTAATACAGTCTATGTCCAGAGGAATCACTTTAGTGATGCTGCGATAGTCCAGTCCCTTCATTCTGCTTTCTTTACTCTCCATGTGTGCCCTTATTGGCATTATTGCTTCTCCCTTTTCCTTTCATCATAAGCAAATCTATTAAGACTAGTGTGTTTTGGTGTTTCTGTCTTGTCTGGTTTGGTTTATTGGTTTATTGGTTTATTGGGCTGCTCCTTGGCGTTTCTGTCAAATAACTATAGTTATTAGGGAGTGGATTCTTTTTTTTCGAATAAACTTTAAATTATTTGATATATAAATGATTACAAATGGATTAAAGTGAAATGTATTCTGTAATAATTGGACCTAAACAGTGAAGCTGAAACTCACATAATCTGAACAGTTCAAATTCCAGTTGGTGATCTGCAGATCTGAACAAGTTCACGTTCAAGTTCTTTATTTGCAAATATGTTGCGTTCAGTTCAACGTTTTGTCAAAGATTTCCTCTTCCTCTACCCTCATCTTTGGCCTCCTGCTGTGTAAAACATTACTTTTAGATAAAGTGGCCAACAAAAGCTGAAAGGTCTCTTTGGTCTTTCTTCTAGTACGTAGATGTCACTACATTGCTGTGTTAACTTGTTGAAAACCTATTGTGGCACAATTAAAATGTTTGGGTGAAGATGATTTAAGGTCAGTGTGAGAAGACAGTTATAACTGGGTTTTAGTGGTTTCATTTTAACCCATCAAACCAGATCAACCGCATTAATATATTTTTTCTGGCTTCAACTTGTAACAGGAATGTTTTGAGCTCACACGCGATTGACTTTCTCTTTTTTTCCCATGCTTTTGCCATTTCCTTGTATGGGTGGGCAGTTTTTGTGGATATTTTATCTTGATCGTGATTTTCAAAGAAAATTGGAATGGAATCAGTTGTACGCACATTCTTGAACATTTTTTGTAGAAGAGATTTAGATTTAAGATGAAATCCATGCAACTTTCGAGCATGAGGCCCCTGGTCTGGTGGATCTGTGGCTGAGTTCAGGCACATAGACTTGCCTTGAATGATTCCCATTAGTCAGACACAAACAAGCAACACATAAGACATTGAAGTGAAAGATTTTCAGTGTTCTCTTTTCTACTGCATCAAAAGAAAAAAATCAGCTAACAAAATCAAATGTCAATTTCAAATGTATTATATCATGCACAATAATTTTTTGGCCGGAGCTCGGGGGTCAGGTTCTGGTGATCTGGAAAGATGCTAGAGACAAGTTGTGTTGTAATAGACACTATATAAATAAAAATGAAGCTAACTGAATTTTATCCAAAAAGGAGGCCTTAAGTCAACTCTGAGACCAGCCTTGATTTTCCTTACAGCTAACCGCATGGTTTGAAACAAAGGAACCATCATATTGACTCAAAGTCCAAGAAGGATTTGCATTGACGGCCCTTCAGTGATAAGGAACAGCCCTCTTATTGGGAATGGACCCCAAGCCACAGGGGGGCCGCATTGTCTCTTCTCTTCTCTTCTCTTCTCTTCTCTTCTCTTCTCTTCTCTTCTCTTCTCTTCTCTTCTCTTCTCTCCTCTTTTGCTTCTTCCTCCAGGTCTCTGCTACCTCTGACCTGTCCACGGTCCCATGGAGTTCTCTGTGAGCTATGAAGAAGGCCACAACTCCTATTTTAGCATGAAGAGCTACTAGCTACGGACCGGCCTCCTCCATGATCGTAACCGAAGAAGCGTCTGTCTGCAACGAGTGACCCGCCAACGTTCAGAGCCCCAGAAAGCTGAACCAGGGACCCTGCATGCCTCGACGTGAACGCCTTTGGACCGACCTGGAGCTGAAGGAGGCCCAGCTGCTGTCCCCATAATGCACCACTCATCCACACTGAGACGAGGAGAGCAGGAGAGAGAGAGACGCTCTTCACCAGGATCCCCTGCTGAGCGTAAATATCCAGCTGCTCACCAAGGAACGCTGACCGGCCAGACCAAACCACCTTTTTCTTCAACTACAAAGATCCACATAAGAGGCTGTTTTGTGTCTGGGCAGAGAAACTTAGTTAACACATGTTTTTTTTTTTACGTTGTGAGCCGGATCGCTGATCCCCTCACAACTGTGTTTATTAGTTTAGGCGTGTTTGTTTATTTTATGTTTTTTTTCCTCTCATCCGCTCCTACTAACCCCCCCCCCCACACACACACACACACACTTATCTTGGTCATAAAACTGAACTTGTTTTCACTGGATGAGACGAAATCTCGTCCGCCATGTTGAGTCACGTGACACACACACACACACACACACACACACACACACACACACACACACACACACACACACACACACACTCACACTCACACTCACACACACACACACACACACACATATATAATCTGAAGTTTGTGTTTACTGTTAGTTAGTTGTTTTTGGGTAGTTTAGGCATCAGAATTTAAAGTGTTGTTTTATCATCTTTTGACACTTGTGTAAATAAATTCTGATTCATTTGAATGATTGTTTGTGTTTATTTTATACATATTTGTCACAACTGCTGGTTGCAAAGGTCTGTGCTCGGACTCCTTCCTTCACTGAGGAATAACTGTTACCTTGAGACTGATTTTCTGTTCAGTTATCATCTGATTACATCAGGTGGTGCCCCATTTTGATTAATTCATTTTGATAATTCAATTTGATAAATAATCTACTTTTTTAATTATTAATAATTGTCGAGGGACAATCATTAATAACTCTTTGATAACTGAACCTTTGTGGCACAACAAGGAGTTCTGATTTATTTATGGGTGTGGGTCTCTGGCCTTATCTGTTTGAGCCAGATGCTTTGAAAGACCCCTAAACATGTCACACTTTTGAGCCATCTGTTTCTGCTGCTGATTTACCTGAAGAAGAAAAACTGCAAATAATCTCAAACAACTAAAACTCGAGAAAAACAGGTTTGGCCCTAACTATCAATCATCTGTAACTGTTCATTGTCTTACTTGCAGAAGGAAACTCAGCAAAAAAAAAAAAAAGTCTAAGACAGCCAGGACATTAAAAAACAGGAAGAAGCACTGCGGTCAGACTAACAGGTTGAATGATCTTCACAAACACGTTTAAGCCATAGGAAAATTTTAGGCCAACCTCCTCAAATATCTGGGTGGAGTTTTACTGAACGGGGCCACATAAAAACGTAAAGCTGCTCTGCTGCAATTTCATATTTCACTTCTGCACCTTGTTGTGTTTTCAGGTTTTTTTCTCTGTGGGAACCTCCAAGTGAAGGTAGGGACCGTAAGTTCAACTTTGACTCAACAGTATCTAGTTGTTTTTTTTTTGGTTGTTTTTTTATCAATTCATTAATTCAGGGTGGAATTTAGCTCAGTTTTAATTTGAACTATATATCCGCAAATCTCACCTGTTTTTTTCTTAAGGTGGAGCAGAATTATCTAAACCAGAGTTTTACTTAGTAATAGAATTCCAAAAACACTTTGCTGGGTCTTAAAAGTTTCTTTTCCATTTAACATTCACTTTAAAACTCGTGGCATGAAAGCTTCATATAACAGAAAAAAAAAAATCATTAAATGTTTGAAGTTGCCTGTTTTTCTGAGGTCAGACTGATATTAGTAATTTTCCATGATTTTTCCATGGTTTCTATGGTTCACTTCAATGATTGATGGATGGATTGCAGCTATTTTAAGTGTCTAATTCTGCATGTAACTCTCTGATTATTCTGTTAATGTTTGTTTTATTAAACCCTGATTTTAAAACTTGAGTTTATCTTAGAACCATGAATGGATTTGTTCCTAAGATCTCAGCCTCACAGATCACAGTAGAGTCCAGTAAAAACACTGATTGTGATTCATGATGTTTTTCAGATCTGCGATGGCGACACAGGAATGTACTGATGATGGTAAGAGTCCAGAGACATCAATGACACCCCGACTGACCTTGCAAGATTCACATTTAGACATGAAAGCAGCTTTCAGCCACTGCCACAAAACATTCAGGAGGATGCAAGAATGCAAACAAATGCTGGTTCTCCTCAGAATTCTGGCTGCAGTATTTTCGACTCACTGAGCTATCCAGGACCATGTAATACATGATTTTAATTACATCTGCAGAACTGACCACATTTATAGAAGAATTTTATTTCTCTCTGCAGTGATCGCCAAGGTTCGGACTTGGTATATGGAGAATGTGTCAGAAACAACTCTCCATAGTCTCATTCAGGCCCTTGAATCAGATGGTACCCTGATTAAATGTGAGAAAGAGGAGATACTTTTACAGACAAAAAAGGAAGACAAGGCCTACAACCTCTTCGAGACAGTAAGGATCAAAGGACGTGTGGCTCAGAAGAAGATGGTGGACGATCTTCATATAATTTGTCCAGATCTGAAGATTCCCATTTCATTAGCAGCCCGTAAGTCCAAAATCAAACCCAAGTCCCTGAATTGTTGGGTAGTTTTCTCAAACCCTAAAGAAAATAATTGTGTCTTTTGTGATTCATTTGAATATTTATTTAACATTCAGAGGAACCTCTGTCTGGCTTCCATGTTATACATTTTGGTCAAATAAATGATCGTATGGTAAAAAAGTTCTATGTTGTTGTTCATCTAAAGATGTATTACTGCCATTTGATTACTTTTATTTTTCCATATTCCTCAGGTGCTGGTGGTTGTGGCCTCTTCTGACCTGGACTTTGGATGACAGGTAGGTTTTTATTCTCTTCTGTCAGAAAAAGTAAACTAAACACTTTCAACTGATTTCAACTCAACTTTACTTTCCAGATTTGCATGTTGCTGTTGACAAATAATGAATTTGGGTTAGTTAAAATCCTTTGCCCAGGAAGAATCTCAACAATTAGTTTAAAAAAAGGCTTCACAGCGGGTTTCGCCCACTGAGTGTCAGAAAGACTGAGTGTCAGAAAGACTGAGTGTCAGAAAGACTGAGTGACAGCGTAAACTTTCAGTTTAAGCAACTGGAAAACATCTAAAATGGGAAAGAGCTGTTGTGCGATCGACTGTACTCATAGATTTAGCAAGAAATCGGAGTTATCGTTTTACAGACTGCCGAAAAATAATCTTAAGAGAGACAAATGGATCGCTGCAATTCACAGAAACAACTGGATTCCAGACACCGAAACGTGGATTTGCGGTTCCCATTTTGTATCAGGTAATGTTGGATTTTTGGGTAGCTAACGTTAAATGGTCAAATCATAAAGTTCGGTGTCCTCATCACTTTAATTTCTACAACAAATCCTGCCTTGAAGTCGGACCAAGCGTCAAGACTTTTGTAAGCCTTCAAGCTTTGCTTCGTGTATTTCCCCGGTGTAGAAATTAAGTACATATAAATATCAGGGAACTGGATTCGTGGCCAAATATTAATGTCCATGGACCACTGGTTCTTGGTAACTGTACCAAATATTAATGTCCATGGACCACTGGTTCTTGGTAACTGTACCAAATATTAATGTCCATGGACCACTGGTTCTTGGTAACTGTACCAAATATTTTTTTTTTTTTTTTTTTTTCTTTTTTTTTTTTTTTTACCTTGTCTGCACACATATTATTGATTGATACCATGACGGTAGAAACTAAAAGTGTATATATGTGCATTATTACTATATGTAATATATACATATATATACGCACACATATGCGTACACATACATAAATATACACATACAAACCCAGTGTTTTTTTTTTTTTTTTTTTTTTTTTTTTTTGGGGGGGGGGGGGGGGTGACGACATCCACTGCCAAATCCAGGAAGCAGGAACACACGGAGACACACGTCAAGCACTGGAAATCTGCAACAAAAAACCACAAACAAAGCACGAAACCGGCACGGAGCCAACCAAAACACGAACAGCAATCGACCTAAATCTTGAGATCTGATCGCAGTCTGAGCTAAGCTATCGCTACCGCTACCTAAACCCAAAAACTAGAGAGCCAGCATGCAGGTGAACAAGCCAGTGTGTATGTCTATGTGTGTGTGTGTGTATGTATATGATCATGCGTGTGTGTGTGTGTGTGTGTGTGTGTGTGTGTGTGTGTGTGTGTGTGTGTGTGTGTGTGTGTGTGTGTGTGTGTATGCATGTGACTAAATGACTATATGTGTGTATGTGTGTGTGTGTGTGTGTGTGTGTGTGTGTGTGTGTGTGTGTGTGTGTGTGTGTGTGTGTGTGTGTGTGTGTGTGTGTGTGTGTGTGTGTGTGTGTGTGTGTAATAAACCAAACAAAGCTCCACCTGAAGTGTATCTATAGTGGGGGAGGGGGGGGAGCAACCCCGCCACCCGCGAGACCAGAGGCCGACAAGGAACAGCCCGGAACCCAGGCCACCGGCAACCCCACAGAGGGGAGAAGTAGGAGGGAGGCAACCCACCGCCTGCGAGGCCCCCCCCCCCCACCCGGCGGCGGCCGAGGGGGCCCGCGGGCGGGGCCCCCACGGCGCGGAAAGAAGCAGCCAGGGATCCCGCGGCGGCGGACCGCGACCCAGACAATCCCCGGCCACCCGGTCCGGGCCGGACACGCGGCCAGGAGGCCCTCACCCTTCAGGCCAACGACCCCCACCCGGCAGGGGGCCAGCCTGCCCGTAGAGACAGAGCCGCCCCGGCCGCCGACGCGGGCAGGCGCACCCGTCCCCCACGAAAGTGGCCCTCCAAGACCAGAGGGGCGCCCCGCCGTAGAGGCAGCGGGGGGGACCGGAGACGGGCCCGGAGAGAGGGAACCCCCCAACAAGGCGACACCCGCGCAGGCCCGACAACGGAGGGCCCCAGACCCAGGCATCCCATTCATTCATCCATTCACCTATCCGATACCTATACTAATAATAATATAATATACTATACATAATAATAATAATAATAATAATACTAATAATAATACTAATAATAATAATAATAATAACCATCTTTGTATAATATAATATTGATAAATTATTAAGTTTTTGATGTCCTGCCAATGGAGGCTCAAATCCTCCATGGCAGGACCCTTCCATACCGCATTCTCACCGACACAGACATACAATCACGCACCGTTTCCCCCTCCCCGGGGGGGTCCAGCACCGCCAGAAGGCACCCCAGGCTGCACGGCGGGCCCCGCCAGGCCCGGGTAACCCGACCCACCTGTCCCAGGCCCAGGCCGGTGAGGGAACGCGGGTGATGTGGGACCCCCTCCCGCCCCTTGTGTTGAGTGCATGTGATTAATGCCATAAAAACAGAGAGGAGGGAGGGCCAAGTATCGATTGACACCGACCCCCCCCCCTCCCGAACTACGTGTCCTTGTCAAGTGTATTTATAAAGTGTTGAATGTGCAGTGTCTAGTTTGCTGTTAAAACCGTGAGGCGGGGAGTGCCGGGCCACGCGGGACAGTGCCCCCCACGACCCGGACCCCCCGCCTTTCGCCTATGTGCGTATGAATCGTGTAGGGGGGGCAAGAGGGGGAGCGGAGGCCGAAGCCAGGAGGCAGGACCAGCAAAGCCGGCCCTGATAAGACACCCGCGTCCCCCCACCGGCCATCCAGTAGACGGGGGCCGGCCCCCCGAGCCGGGCCAGGGCCCCACCGTACCTCCACGGGCGCCCCCGGAGCCGCCGGAGCCCCCAGATGGAGGGGGAAACGGTCCAACATCCTCCCATTCATACTGACAACATAAGACATAGATACCTGGGAATGGCGCCACCCCGCCGCCGCGCCCGCCCGTGCACCCCCCGGTCAGGGGAGGCCCGATCCCCGGACCCGGCCCCACCCCCCCCCGAGGCCACCCCGGCGGACACCCCAAGGGTCACGGAGTCCCCACATCCGCAGGGGCACTTGGCCCCCGCCCAGCGACGGAGGACCAAGGCAGCAATGCCCCCCCAGCGCAGACAGCCACCCCCCACCCAGGCAGGACCGGGCCCTCCGGGTGGGACCCCCACGTCCACGGCCCAGCCCCCCTCAGGAGGCCCGGAGACGCCCAAGCCACCGCCCCCCGCCCGAGCCCTCCCCAGCCACCCCCCCCACCGCCATGAGGTACCCCCCCCACAGGCCCCCAAGGCCCCCACCGGCCAGGGACAGGACCCCGCGGCCCCACCCACCGCCCCCCAGGGGCCACCAGAGGCCCGCGCCCCAGACCCCCCAAGCCGACCCCCAACCCCAAGGGCTACGAGATCACCCCCCCCCGCCCCCACTAGGTAACAAGGCCAATAATCGGGGACCACAGAGAGTGCAATTCAGCCGAATGTTGTTCAGTGGAGGCAGACATTATGTCACTACTAATATGATCTGATAAAAGATTCCTAAAATGGTTAATACATAAACTGGATTTTTGTTTCCAATTTACTAGAATGGTTTTCTTTGCGATACATAAAGCAGTGAGAACCCGGTGTGTCCAATTAGGTTCTATTTGAATGTCTCCCAGGTGACCTAATATACATACCGTGGGGCACACTGGGATTCTGTGGTCGATCCATGTGGATAAATCCTCACAAATCTCCTTCCAGAACCTCTGTACCGGTGTACAGAACCATAAAGCATGCATATAATTATCTGGGGTGTTCTCTGTGCACTGTGAACAGATATTAGAGGTGACAAAGCCCATCTGGAACATCCTTTGTCCAGTATAATGTATTCTATGAAGAACTTTATACTGTATAAGTTGTAAGTTTGGGTTTTTAGTCATAGTAAACGTATTTAAGCATATTTGTGACCAAGAAAGCTGGTCGGTATTCAGAGAGAGATCCGCCTCCCACTTGGAGATCGGGAGAGAGACTGACTCGTCCAGTTTAGACACTAACCTGTAAAGTTTTGATAACAACTTTAAATTGCTTAGATTTAATAAATCTATTATCTTAGCGGGAAGTTGTAAGTCTAATTGTCTAATTTTGTATGTTTTATTTATTATGGCCTTGAGTTGTTGATACTCTTGATACTGTTGTTGATACTAAAATTTACTCCTGCTAACTCCGTATTGAACCATAAGTGTATTGAAAGGTACAAACTGTCCTCCTACAATTACGTGCTGTAAATACCGTATTCCTTGATCTCTCCATTGAACGAAGTTAACCATCTTTTTATCATTTTTCACGATGTCTGGGTTGTTCCATATGGGTGTACGGTCACATGGAAAAAGTGAAATTTTAGCTACTTTAAGAAATTCCCACCAAGCTGATAAAGTTGTGCTAATATTAATGCTTTTGAAACATTGATGACGTTTGATACTTTGACTAATAAATGGTAACTCTGAGATTTCTAGTTCGTTGCAAAACACTTGCTCTGAGTCCTGTAACTCATTGAGACTAGCAGATCTGAGAACTGTACCAAATATTAATGTCCATGGACCACTGGTTCTTGGGGTAACTGTACCAAATATTAATGTCCATGGACCACTGGTTCTTGGTAACTGTACCAAATATTAATGTCCATGGACCACTGGTTCTTGGGGTAACTGTACCAAATATTAATGTCCATGGACCACTGGTTCTTGGGGTAACTGTACCAAATATTAATGTCCATGGACCACTGGTTCTTGGTAACTGTACCAAATATTAATGTCCATGGACCACTGGTTCTTGGTAACTGTACCAAATATTAATGTCCATGGACCACTGGTTCTTGGTAACTGTACCAAATATTAATGTCCATGGACCACTGGTTCTTGGGGTAACTGTACGGGTCACTGTCAGGTCCAACTGACTTTAATTTAAGGCGATAATCAGCTGTTATCTCGTCTTCTCCACTAGTTTCAGACATTTTTGCTGATGTTTTGCCACTCAGTGCGAGTCAGGGGGCTGGTCCAGTGGGGAAGTGACGTCAATGCAGACCCTCGATTCTGAGGAAATAATGATCTGATTTCTTGTTTGACAGGTTTTGACAACAGATGGCAGACAACAACCAGACTTCCTGATTGGGTGACGGACACAGACGCAAACAATGCTTCTGGGTTTTTTCTTGGACATGACTAACCTAAAGATGTGGAAATGGCTTTATCTTTTCCCTTTACATCTTTATATTTGTCCTGGTGTTGGGTATTGTAGTTAGAAGTACATTTGTGATCTAAGTATATATTTTAAAAGTTTGGTTAGAGGTCTAGAAAAACCAGGCCTCTGAAGCCCTAGAGCCCGTGGGCAGTAAAACCCCGTTGAGGGAGGAGATTGACAGGTTTTAGACTCTATTTCTGTTTTCATATGAGAACATTTCATCATTTTAGGAAAAATAGAAAAAGTTTTCCTTCCCAACTTTTAAACACAGTCATGATTTTAAACAGGTTACATAAACATACTTATATGTCATATCAATCAATATATATACTCATTTATTTGGGAGTTTGATTTTTTTATTCATATATGTCTGATATTTACTTTTATTGGCAAGGCTAACACTTCACATTACACCTATAAATCTGCATGTAATTAATGTGCAAGAAGATGGATATTATGAAAATGCTGAGAAAACCAAATGTTGATTTTGATGTTTATCTGGTTGCTGCTATCTCAAATTTTGAAAGAAAAGATTCAAATAAACAGAAACTGATCTCTGCAGCCACGTCTCTGAGTCTTTCTGCACAGCACCAACCAATTTTAGAAATGTTTGTTTGTTTGTTTTATTTAGGATCCTCGTTAGCATTAGCAATAGCATTAGCTATTCTTCCTGGGGTCCGACATTAACACAACACACAAATGAACACTTAATACATAACAGACATACATTATACATGACAAAAACAATAATAGACAACTCCCTTAATCACAAACAACACAGAGGATAAAACTAAATCACCATCATTCTCAGACATAAATACATAGAAATTAAATCAAATAAAACACCTTCATAAACAATACCTGCCTGAAATGACCTCATCTTAGAATTCTTGATCACTTTTCACCTTTATTGTGATAGGGTTTACACTACCTGTAATTATATTCAAACTTCATTCTGTTCCTTCCAAATGTCAAATCATAATTCATTACATTTTAAAAGATATTGTTTCAACTGAATCTTAAACCAATATTTCCTACCTACATGAGAAATAAGAACTGGTATAGAGTTCCAGCCAGCCATGGCTCTGTAAAAAGAAGTTCTCTGAATCATACCTGTGATGATAAATGTGAGTCTTTTAGATTTAAAACAGACAATAGGGCTGTTCGATTTTGCCCAAAAATAAAATCTCGATTTTTTTCTCTCAAAATCCGATTTTCAATTACGATTACGATTATTTTGTGAATTGACAAAACGCAAAGAAATGACTTCAAATATGCTGTTTTTTTATTGAACATTTGCCCCATTGGGCTTTAAGTGCAAACTTTGCTCTTATTAAACCAAAAATGAATGAATAAAGTGCAAAACTCTGTAAAATAAGTTGAAAAAAAGTTTTAAAGAACATAATAAAATATAAAGTTTTATCTCTGGAAAAAAAAAAATCAGCACTTGCAAACATACAGTAAGTTATATTTCCAATTAAATAAAACAAGACATTTTCTAATTAAACTAAACTGGGTCTTTGCATGCTAAATAATAATGCAACCCATGAAGGAGGTAGAGGTGTGTAATGTCACTCATTACATTTGCTATTCACATTTGCAAGTTTTTTGCAAGGAACACGAGCCGGTCTACCGCATCTGGCTTGAGGGATGCCCGGTGGCATGTTACAACGCCCCCTCCTACACTAAAGAGCCTCTCTGATGGGGCACTTGTCGCAGGTATTGAGAGGTATTTCCATCAATCATTAATATGGTATCAATCATTAATATGTGTGCAGACAAGGTAAAAAAAAAATACAAAAAAAATAAAAAATAAATAAATAAAAAAAAAAGAAAGTGAAAAATCGATTTTACGTTTTTCACGTTTTAACATCGTTCTAATTACATAATCGCGATTACGATTTAAAATCGATTAATCGAACAGCCCTAACAGACAAATAAAAAAATAAACTAAAAATTCCGTGTGGTCTTCTGGATTGAACAGAACAGTTGGTCGTCAGATGGTCTGATGTTCAATCTCAAGCGTATCTGCTCACGTCCTGTTGCTTGTGCTACTACGGCTGTTTGGTCCAATAGCAGATTGAATGAAAAATTGCTTTTCTATTCACATTAATTTTTCCTGTAATTTTTCTTATCAGTGGTGGAAGGCTCTTCTAGAGTGGAATACAGGTTTTAACCTCGATTAGACCTTTTCATTTTTTTTGGCATAAGGCCTTGTTTCGGAGTTGTGAAGAGTTTCTAGAACAGGAAGTGGGTGTTACCTACAATCTGAAACCAGTTTGCCCAGTAATGGAAGGTGTTTGACGGATGCAACCTGAAGTTTATTTAGAAAGATTGTACGTTGCCAGATGGAGCCCCCTTATATCTGGAGGATGCACCATTTTCAGGATATCGGGCTGTTTATTTTCCCAACTCAGTGATGGATGCCATGGCTTGAGATTCGCTGTCCTTTGCTCTTTCTCAGCTAGTTGGGATATGCATTTGGTTGTTTTTTTCATGTGTTTTCTTCATCTTTTTTACATTCTTTGATTTATTTATTTTTTAAACTAAAACTAAAACTTGTGACATTTCCTTGTCTGTGAAAGGTGCTATATAAACAAACTTACTTATTTACTTCCTATTTCATAAGTTTCTTTTGTACGATGGAGTATTAGGGCCAAACTAAGACAAAAAAAAATGGAAATTACGAGAATAAAGTCATAATATTATGAGAATAAAGTAGTAAAATTACGAGAATAAAGTCATAATGTTGCGAGAATAAAGTCGTAATATTATGAGAATAAACTCTAACAGGAAGAACAGTCTTCTCTTCTCCCTGTGTTAAAATGAGGAATATTGAGCATCTTGTGAAGTTATATCAAATCAAATCAAATCATACTTTATTTATAAAGCACCTTTCATGCATAGAATGCAGCACAAAGTGCTTCACATAAAACAAATACCCAAACAAAACGTATTAATGCCCTACTAAAATTACGAGAATAAAGTCATAATATTACGACTTTATTCTCGTAATATTACGACTTTATTCTCGTAATTTTACGACTTTATTCTCGTAATATTACGACTTTATTCTCATAATATTGTAGCGATCAGGATGTATCAGAAGGATGAGGAACCGTAAACCAGTTTAACAGATTTATTATCTGTCACAGAAATGGGTTACTGATGGCCGTAACCACGCCAAAACAATAAAAACCCCGCTGAGTTTACTCAATCAGCTGTTCAACTCCGCTCAACAGCTGTTCAACTGACGCGCCTCCTAACGGGCGCCGCTCAGCCGCTCTACGCATGCGCACACTCACACTCACACTCACAACTCCCGTGCTTACCCCGCCCCTACTTGTTCTCTACCCACAGGCTTAACATTAAACAGAACATCTGAACATGACAACATTACTAACATAACTGAACATTACTGCAGGGTCGCTACATTACCCCCCCCTTACTAAGTCCCTCGCCCCGAGGGGTGGCATAAAAAGTCTCTGAGGTGGCCCGGGGCTCTTCTCATTCTCTGAGGCCGCCTTGGGGTGAACTCACGCGGCTGCACCTGCAGTCTAGGAACATCCTGCCTAAGAGCAGGGGGTGAGTTTGTGGGTGGGGGAGAGTGTGGGGAATCAGAGGGGGACACAGTCACTGAATCCGGGGGTGTGACTGCCTGGTTTCTCTGAGAAGGTGTAGGGGGGTTGAGGCGCTGACGTGGGCGTGCATCACCTCTGTATGGGGCCAGCCTGTCTCTGTGGAGGACCACCCGTCTCCCTCTAGGTGGCAGCTGGACCCTGTAGACCACCTCTCCCAGCTTCTCCAATACCTCACAGGGGCCCACCCAGTGACAGTCCAACTTAGGGCACCGGCCCTTCTTTCTTCTTGGACTATACACCCACACCAAGTCCCTGACCTTGAAGTCCCCCCCTCTAGCTCTTGTATCGTAATTTCTTTTCTGTCTCATGCCAGCCTTCTGTAACTGGTCACGGGCAAAAGCATGTGCTGACTCCATCCGATCTTGGAGCCTCCTGGCGTATTCCAGTCCCGGTGGGACTGTCGGTGTGTCTGGGGGTCTGCCAAGAGCCATTTCTGCTGGTGTCCTTAGCTCTCGCCCCAACATGAGCAGGGCTGGTGTGCATGAGGTGGAATCCTGCACAGCCGATCTGTAGGCCCATAGGACGAGAGGGAGGTGCATGTTCCAATCACGCTGATGCTCCGCGGTGAGGATATCGAGTTGTTTTGCCAGAGTCCTGTTGAAACGCTCGACCAGTCCATCACTCTGCGGATGGAGAGGAGTAGTCCGTGTCTTTTGCATGCCCAGCCGGTCACACATAGCAGTGAACACTCTAGATTCGAAGTTTCTACCTTGGTCACTGTGGATGACCTCAGCCGCTCCGAATCTGGCAAACATGCCCTCCACCAGAGCATCTGCCACGGTCACCGCCTCCTGGTCGGGTATAGCATATGCCTCTGGCCATTTTGTAAAATAGTCCATAGCGGCCAGGACATAACGGTTCCCCTTTTCTGTACGTGGGAACGGGCCCATTATGTCCACTGCCACCCTCTCCATTGGGGCCCCCACTGCCAGCTGTTGAAGTTGGGCACGTGACTGATCAGTGGGACCTTTGTGCGCTGTACAAAGGTCACAGCGACGGCAAAAGTCCTCAACATCCCTCCTGAGCTGGCCCCAGTAGAAACTCTGGCGGAGTCGACGCAGGGTTTTGGAGACGCCAAAGTGTCCTGCTCCCGTGGTTCCATGAGAGGCTCTAAGCACTGATTCCCTCAGAGCTCTGGGGACCACCACCTGCCACCTCTCCTCCCCTGTAGCAGTCTCTTTCCAGGCTCTCTGAAGCACTCCATCCATCAGCCGGAGAGCCTCAAACTTTGAAAACAGTCCTTTGGTGGCAGGCGAGCACCCAGCGACCTCATTCCACAGTGGCTTTTGTCCTGACTCCACCCACCTCAGCACCGGGTGTAGATCAGCATCCTGTTCCTGCTGCACTCTCCAGTCAGTTGGGTCAATAACCTGCGTCTCTCTGCAGACCGGCCCGGCCCCATGGTGTGTGTGATCTTGCTCCTCCCCTGCCCGGAGCTCTTTCTCCCGATCCTCTCTCTTTTCGCAGTACCGGCAGCCGCTGGGAGCACAGGGACGCCGGGACATGGCGTCAGCATTGGTATGGCGAGCCCCAGCCCTGTGCTCCACTGTGAAGACGTATGGCGCCAGCTCCTCCAACCAGCGTGCAATCTGCCCCTCAGGCTCCTTGAAAGACATCAACCACTGGAGGGCTGCGTGGTCAGTCCGCACCGTGAAGGGCAGGCCGCACAAGTAATACCTGAAGTGGCTGATTGCTCTCACGATTGCAAGCAACTCTCTGCGTGTCACACAATAGCGCCGTTCCGCCTTGTTGAAGGTTTTGCTGAAGTACGCCACCACTTTCTCCCCCTCTGACCCCACCTGACTCAACACTGCCCCCATCCCAACATCACTGGCATCTGTGTCCAGGACAAACGGTAGGTTGAGGTCTGGGGGGGTGAGGATGGGAGACTCCGTCAAGGCCTTCTTCAAAGAGCTGAAGGCCAGCTCGCACTCAAGAGTCCAGGCAAAATCACAGTCTTTCCGTTGCAGGCAGAACAGGGGTGCGGCTATACGGGAGAAGCCACGCACGAACCGCCTGTAATAAGACGCAAGTCCAAGGAAACTCTTCAGCTCCCGTAGATTAGTGGGGGCTGGCCAGTCCTTTACTGCCCGCACCTTGTCCTCCAAGGTGCTGATGCCTTCTCCTCCGACTCTGTGTCCCAAGAACTCCAACTCTCTCCTCATGAAGCAGCACTTGTCGGGGTGGAGCTTCAGCCCCGCTGCTGCTATCCTCTGTAGAACCTGTCGCAGAGCTCCTAAGGCCGCTTGGAAGGAGCTCCCGTGGACCAGGATATCGTCCAGGTAGACCAGGCACTTCTGTCGGGGGACGTCGGCCAGCACTTTTTCCATTAGCCGTTCAAACGTGGCCGGGGCGTTGCACAGGCCGAAGCAGAGAACTCGAAACTGCCACAGCCCCCGTCCAGTGCAAAAAGCTGTCTTTGGTCTAGCTTCAGGACTGAGGGGCACCTGCCAATACCCGCTGCGCAGGTCTTGGGAGGAGAACCAGGACGAGCCGGACACTAAGTCCAGACACTCGTCGATGCGGGGCAGCGGGTATGAGTCTTTCTTGGTCACACTATTCAGCGGTCTGTAGTCCACGCAGAATCTCATCTTTGGACTCCTTTTCTTATTTACCATCACAACCCCCGAGGCCCAGGGGCTGTCAGTGGGTTCAATGATGCCGGTTGACAACATCTCATCAATAGCACTGTCTGCTGCTGTCTGATGGGCCAGGGGGAGGCGGCGGGGGCGTGTTTTGATGGGCCGTGCATCGCCTGTGTCAATTTCGTGCTGCACCAAGTGTGTCAGGCCCACCTCCTCTTCCGTCAAAGCAAAAATGTCCTTAAACTCCCACAATACCTGCCACAGCTCCTCCTGCTGCTCAGATTCCAAGCTATCACAGCTGCGTTTCCACACCTCCCTCACTGCTGCCAGTCTGTCCACTCCCAGACTCCCAGCTGTAGGTTGTTGAGTGGGGGTGAGGCTGGGGGCGGGGCTGGGGGTAGCATTGGTGTTGGGGGGCATTGCTGCAGGAGGGGGGATTTGGAGCGGGGGGTGTGTTTCAGCCACTCTCGAGGTTGGTGGGTGTGGTGACGTGGCTAGTGTGGGGTGCACCATTTCAACTGTGGGACCCCCTGGAAAGGCCAGTGTGTTCTTCCCCAGATCTAGCACACAGCGAGCAGCCCTCAGGAAGTCCAGTCCTAATATACAGGGATCCTGTACTTCTGCAACCCACACCCTAAAAGACACTGACAGCCCCCCCACCCGTATAGCCACAACCCCTTTCCCAAGCATGGGGGCTAACCCACCAGTCACTGTTCGCAGCTTCACAAGAGTGGGTGTCAACTGTGTCCCTGCTGGAACCACGTCCGGTCTCATTAATGTAGCTGTGGAGCCGCTGTCGACAAGGGCCGTACATGGAGCCCCTTCCAGGGTGACTGGAACATGGCAGAAATCCCCCATGTGAGTCCAACCAACGACCCTCACAGACTCAGCGATGTCATCTGCTTCTGGGGGGAGTGGAGCCCCGCTCCCCCGTCCGTGCGGCTGGGCTCCGTCCAATGAAATCAAGGCAGGGTGGGACACCGGGGTGGGGGTCTGTGTCGTCCCATTTACACAGACCCGGGGGCGTTTCCCTGAATATCAGCACGCCTGGGGCACCTCACGCTTATATGGCCAGCCTGGCCACACAGCCAACACACAAGGGGGCCCCGGCGAGGGCGGGTGCCGCTCTGTGGTGATTTCAGAGACACAGCACGGATCAGTTCAGTCAACTCGGCCGCCCATGCTGGTTTCTCTTGTCCTGGGTCTCCCTGCATCGCCGTCCTCACAACAGGGTTGCTCTCCGGGTGGCCGCCCTCTACTGCTCCTCCAACGACCTCTCTCTCCAACGCCAGCTCCAGTGCTTCCTGCAGAGAGCGGGGGTGTGCCAGTTGAGTCTGGATGCGCAGCTCTCTTGGGGTTATGGCTCGGATGAACTGGTCCCTGGCCAGCTCGCTCTGCACCTCAGGAGACATGTGGGCGTATGCTCTCCGTGCCAGGGTTTCAATGTCATTAGCCAATATGCGGAGCGGCTCCCCTGGCTGTCTCTGTCTGCTTGACAGCTCTGAACGCAGCACACCAGGCTGGCTGCACTGACCAAACCGCCGCTTCAGAGCCCCAACCAAGGCCCCATAGTCCGCCCTCTCGGATGGGCTGAGTAGGAGCAAGCAGGATAAGGCTTCTTCTGTAAGGCACAGAGCTAGCTGGAGTGCCTTTTTGTCCTCAGACCAGCCCACAGCCTGAGCCAACAGTTCAAATTGAGCCTGGAAGGCTTCCCAGTCCGCTTTACCATTGTATTTTGGTGTTTTCACCTGGAACTGGTTATAATGGGCGCCACCATCCTTGGTTACATCCGGCACCACGTCACTTTCGGCAGGAGCTCCCCTGCTGGAGCGCCGCCCCGCGCTGGGTGAGTCGAAACCGGCAGCAGCAGCCAGCTCTATGGCTGTCTGTCTAAGGCGAGACAAACGTTCTGGGGCATTGTCATAATCACGCCATACACCGTCCATCCCCTCCTGTTTGACCTTCTGGCGAGCTCCGGATCGTTCCTGACGTGCTGCCATTACGTTTAACTGGCGAGGAAGAGCTGACGTTGGCAGAGCAGGGTGGAGGAAAATCCGTTGTTTAACTTCTGACACCAAATGTAGCGATCAGGATGTATCAGAAGGATGAGGAACCGTAAACCAGTTTAACAGATTTATTATCTGTCACAGAAATGGGTTACTGATGGCCGTAACCACGCCAAAACAATAAAAACCCAGCTGAGTTTACTCAATCAGCTGTTCAACTCCGCTCAAAAGCTGTTCAACTGACGCGCCTCCTAACGGGCGCCGCTCAGCCGCTCTACGCATGCGCACACTCACACTCACAACTCCCGTGCTTACCCCGCCCCTACCTGTTCTCTACCCACAGGCTTAACATTAAACAGAACATCTGAACATGACAACATTACTAACATAACTGAACATTACTGCAGGGTCGCTACAATATTATGACTTAATTCTCATGTTATTATGACTTTATTCTCTTATACTATTTTTTTTGTCTTAGTTTGGCCCTAATACGTAGTATTAGTAGTATTGCACCAATCACCACAACAAATTCCTTGTGTGTGTTTAACAAACTTGGCATTAAACTCATTTCTGATTCTGATTCTGATTCTGTAGATCAGGGGTGTCAAATGTGCGGCCCGTGGGCCGCATGCGGCCCGAGAGAGATTTCATGCGGCCCGCGAGAAGTTTCCAACGCAAAAAAAACGAAATGTTAATTTACTAAAAAGGAAGGCATAAATAATTGCCATGAATCGCAGCATATCCGATAATATATTTCTTCTACAAATCCATCGTTATTCCACAAAGAGAGCAGTTTTCGACATTTTTTTTGTTTTCTAGAATGCATTTGCCGATTTTATTTCTTTGTAGACGGTCGTTTATTTTTATTCACTGACTACTATTATATATTTTCGCAGGAAAAATATCACTGCTAAAAAAGATGATAGAAGATATTTATTCAGAGAATTTCAGTTTTGAATACGAGGATAGTGACAAAGTAAAACAGTTAAAAAAGAAGTGCTGACTTTTTCGGCACACTGGCGTAGATATCCGCGCCAATTTTTTAAAATAAATACACTTAATTGTACTGGAAAAATCTCTAAATCACAAAGAAACACTCTCGGATTTAATAAGAAAGATTTTGCTTTTAATTAAATTTCCTATAAAAAAGCGAAATATAAAAAAAACATACTTGTTTCTGTTTATCTTTGTAAAATTATATTAAAAGTATCTTACATAATTTGAAAAAAAATGAGAAATTTCAAGAAAAGATCCGGAAGAAATATATTTTACATAATTAGAGTGTAAACAAAGTGCATATTTCCTTTAAAATTAACTAAACTGATATTGGATTAGATAACAATAGTAAAAAAACGTTTTTGTTATTTTGAGCGTGCGGCCCGCCAAGCAAAATGAGTTTGACACCCCTGCTGTAGATACTTGATTGTTTTGTTTCGTGTGCCCTTTATTGTTCATCCTACAGAATTTTGTTCAATAAAGTTTTGAAGAAAAAAAAGGCAGAAGAAGAACCGACCGCTAATAAGAGAAGAAGAAGAAAAACCACCGAAGAAGAAGAAGAGCAGCGGCGAGTGGAGCCTGCAGAACCTCCAGAAGCTCGGTTCCTGTCCCGGTCTCGGTCTCGGCTCCTGGTCCCGGTCCCGGTCCGGGCGGGTGAAGATGTGAGGTTCTATGGAGTCCTGGACCCCGAACCCCCGGGCCAAGCCGTTCATCCCGCGGCAGCAGCGGAGCCGCTTCCGAACCTGGCGGTACCAGCTGAGCAGCCAGAGGACGGTGCGGAGGTTCTGCCAGGTACTGGTTCTGATGGTTCTGCCAGGTCGGTACCGGTACCGGTCCAGTTAGGACCGGGTCTGGCGGTTCTGGTTCTGGTTCTGATGGTCCTGGTTCCAGTAGTAAGGACCGGTTCTGGTTAGTTAGTTAGTTAATCTTTATTTCGGTCAATTTTAAGCATAAAAATCAATAAGCAAGACAATAAACATTGACAGGTTTCTCTTTGGTCAACATGGTGATTATTTTGACTGAAAAGGTCTGGGCTTGATTGATTGAAGAATGTATTAGAAGAATTGATAGGATCAGGTACAGTTTCATGATAGTAGAGATTCGCTGATACAAAGTCAACTAAAAGGCATTATTCACAGAAAGCATTACACTTGTTTACATTGGAGACCTTTTACGAGTAGCAGCCTCCTGTAGGGGCTTTTTAGGGCAGACTTGAAGGAGATTTGGGATTTGCTCTTTTATGGCTGTCGGTAAGGAATTCCACATGTTGGTAGAATAGGATGCAAACGAGTTTGAACCTTTCTTGGAGTTAACCCTGGGCTGAAAGTGATTTGTGGAGCTGCCTCTAGTGTTATGGTGGTGAACATCTTTTACATTTTGAAAGTATTTAGACTAGTACAAGGGTATTTTGGAGGAATAATGTATCTTGTACACCAAAATCAATGCAAGAAACTACTCTGTCTGTCGGCTACCAGGATCATCCCACGCTGAGCATATGGTTCTCTGTTAGGTGAGCCCGAGATGGAAGATTGAGCAGAAGCCTTATCAGTTTGTTTTGAGCTGTCTGGAGCTTGGTTTTCAGAGCCTTAGTGGCGTCACGGTACCAGACATGAACTCCATAATCAAAGTGAGGTTGAATGAGTGCCCTTGCCAAAATCTTCAGTGTGTCTCTACCAACTAGACGGGCGATCCTGTACAAGAATTGGGTTCGTTGGTTGAGTTTTTTGACTACCCTAGCATTCATTTTTTCACTGGAGAGATTTGCTTCTAGGATGCAGCCCAGATAGGTGATTAGGGCTGGGCAATATATCGAATATACTCAATGTATCGCGGCTTCTACTCTGTGCGATGTACAAAATGACTACATCGTGAATATTCGAGTATACATTGTCATGCGTTTGCTTTTAACCACGGGCATTAAATTACAGACTTTTCTCATTCTTTCTCGTCTCGTCTCTCCTTCTCAGAGACATAAAACAAGCACACCTACTTACATAGTCAGTCACGTGCGTTTGACTAAGTTGTGATTTCCCCCTTTTTGCATTAAAGTTTAAAATGAGCATATGTTAATGCAGTATGAACAAGAATGTTTTAATGTAGACATATAGAATCATCATACTGGTGTGATTGTAGGCATCAAAGTGTTAATTCAAGGCTAAGGCAAAATATTGAAATATATATCGTGTATCGTGACATGGCCTAAAAATATCGAGATATTAATAAAAGGCCATATCGCCCAGCCCTATAGGTGATTTCAGTTTTGTTTGTGATAACGTTGTCACCCACTTTGATTATGAAGTTATCAACCTTGCTGAGTTTAGGAATTGACCCAAAGAGGATGGATAGTTTGTTGTCATTGAGCCAGGTACAGATCTTGTTTAACTCGGAGCTAAGAGCCTTTTCTACCTGCAACCTGTCCCTGTCGGAGACAAGGAAATGGCTCTTATTAACAAATAAACCATTAGAAAAGTGCAAGTTGCAGCAGAATGAGGTAGATATGGTTATTGGTGGAAGGTGCATTGTTACAGGATTGGATTGGATTCAACTTTAAGAATCCCCAAAGGGGAAACTTCTTTGCCACCGTGGCCACAACAATACAACATAAGACAATCAACAATACACATTAAGGCCCAATCCCAATACTCCCCCTACTTTTCTATCACTACCCCTAAAAAAGAAGGGGCAGATTTTAGGGACTTGAAATCTTCCCAGGGTTCTGTCCCAATACTCCCACTACTCCTACTTTTCAGCACCACCACTAAAATCAGGAAGCAAAGAGCCAAAAACTGTTTTAATTTCAGCTGTAGCGCTGTTAATATGCCACTTTATTAAGTTTTAATATTTTTTCAGGCGTAAAAGTAACCGTTAAGATCCCCAACCTGGGCTCAGTTTATCCAAATAACGCCTGTTAAAGGGAAAGTTCCGTTTTTTACGACCTGGACCTTATTTCTGGCATTTTTTATGGTTGTATACTCACCCAGGCAAGTTCGGTGTCATTTGGAGTCCTTAGGAAGATATTAGGGGTTTTTTGCGAGTCGCTTCTCCATATAACGGTAGTGAACGGGGCACAGCGGGACACAGACGATGCAGCGTCTAAATAACACATGATTGCCGCGAAACTCGTTAATTTCTTTTATGAATCACTAGATCTGCTTCCAGGACCTGTTGTCTACATCCGGGGCTGTGTGTGTAACAAATAAATCAGTTTATAAACAAGACCTCTGAACTCATGACGTCGTCTCTGTGCGCGCATCCCAGACACAGCTCCGTGTACAGCTGGAGTTCACTACTGTTAGTTTACTGATAGTTATTTGAAACATGTCTGAATATTTGTCAAATCCTGAGGTTGTGGACGACGACTTTGAATATGATGGACGTCCTTACCGTTTTGAGCTGGAGTAAACGGCTGAAGAGTTCACTGAATGGAGGACAGAGTGCGCGCACAGAGATGACGTCATGAGTTCAGAGGTCTTGTTTACAAACTGATTTATTTGTTACACACACAGCCCCGGATAAAGACAACAGGTCCTGGAAGCAGATCTAGTGATTCATAAAAGAAATGAAGAGTTTCGCGGCAATCATGTGTTATTTAGACGCTGCATCATCTGTGTCCCGCTGTGCCCCGTTCACTACCGTTATATGGAGAAGCGGCTCGCACAAAACCCCCTAATATCTTCCGAAGGACTCCACATGGCACCAAACTTGCCTGGGTGAGTATACGACCATAAAAAATGCCAGAAATAAGGTCCAGGTTGTAAAAAACGGAACTTTCCCTTTAAAAAATTTGATCTGATGTTTTCGGAGATGATGAGACTGGGGCGCTGCAGCAGCAGCCGGAGGACAGATTCAGCCACTACCCCTCGTTTTCTCCACTCCCCCTAGGTGGAAAGAGGAATTGGGACACCACTACCCTCACGGGAACGAACAAAATTTAGGGGAAGGGATGACAACGAGGGGTATGGGGAGTATTGGGACAGGGCCTAACAATATCTCCACCTAGTGGCGCTTTTGCACTAGTACCTACTCACCTCGGTTCTACCCGCCACGGCCCCGTCTTGCACTTTTGCACTAGGGGCTGAGGCGGGTAGAGCCGCTCCAAGCAGATACTTTTTCTGTAAACATTACAGCGAGGTTCTATCCGGGCTGAGCCGGGACTATTTCTGACGTCATCACCCTCCACGCCTCTGATTGGTCGGGGGGCGGGGCCGTCAGACGTTTGAATCAGGAAGCGGGAGTCAGCGCGGCTCGCAACGATTTTATTATAAAGCGCAAACGTCTGTTTGGTGATCCAACTCTGAGGTGCAGATGTTCATAAACCTGGTGCTGAGGAGAGAATTAAAAAAGCGATGAAGACGGGCTGTTTTACTCTCAGCCGCTCGCGGCTCCAGCTGATTTCTCATCAGCGCCGACATGAACAAAGGTGTTGCACAAGCGTGTACGTCACAGCAGCTTCACCCCAACCTGCCCACTTCTCACCTGGGTGTGGAAAAACAAACGGGGACAAAACGGGTGGAGGCGGGTAGAGGCGTGACGAGCCGAGTCGGGCTGAGTAAGTACTAGTTAGGGCTGCACGATTCTGGACAAAATGAGAATCACGATTTTTTTGCTTAGAATTGAGATCACGATTCTCTCACGATTTTTTGTATGTGTATTGAATATATTGAATATAAAATGTATTGCACTTATTACTTTAACTTTGCAACAGCTGAACAGAAATATAATAACAATAAACATCTCTTGTCTTCTTTACACAAACCTTTGAATAATTTAAACAATAATAACAATTTTGAACAATATTTGTTCCTCCCTGAGTTGAACACCCTTTCAGAAAGGGGACTTGTGACAGATCCTGTAGTTCTGAGGCAACAAATTATTCCTCTGGCTGCTTTTTGCTGTAACAGCTGACATTGAACATGAAAACAATAAACATCTCTCTTGTCTTTAAACAATTTTAACAATATTTATGTGCAATATGTGTCAGGTGATGAGAAAGGTAGATGTTTCTCCAAATGTAATCCACAATCATTAACAAAATATAACAAACATGACAACATGATAGTTGGGACTACAACAACCTAGAACATAGGCCTAGTCCTTTTTTTATGCAGCCATCTTTATAAAAAAAAAAAAAAAATTTTTAAATCGTCGTCATTTGGAAATGAGATCGCGTTCAAGCAGGAATCGAGATCGTGATTTTTTTAACGATTAATCGTGCAGCCCTAGTACTAGTGGAAAAGCGCCGTAATGGCCCAGGGATAATAGGTATTTTTGAGTCTGTTTGTCCGCTGCTTCAGGACTCTGTACCTCCTGCCGGAGGGCAGCAGGTCTATGACTACGTTCACACTGCAGGCCTTAATGCTCAATTCCGATTTTTTCCCATATCTGATTTTTTTTGTGTGGCTGTTCACATTATCTTTTAAAATGTGTCCTATATCAGACTGGAATGTCGCATCGCGGCCCTGAACTGACCCACATGCGCAGAGGAACAATAACAAAGACGTCACACGCAGCACGCCGTCATACGGCGGTAAACATGGAGGCAACAGAAGTGAGCGTACATGGGGATATTTTGAAGTTGGTGTGTGGTGGAAGCCGACGAAACTGTGAGCAAGTGTTAATGAAGAGAATGTTTACCGCTGTATGACGGCGTGCTGCGTGCTGCGCAGCCGGGCAGAGGCGGGACTAGTGCAAAAGCGCCATTAAAGACTGTACCCAGGGGGAGATGGGTCCTGTAAAATCCTTTTTGCCCTTTTCAGCCCCTGAGAGTCTGCAAGTTCATTTAGGGAGGGCAGGGGGCGGCCGACGATCTTCTGTGCCGTTTTTATGACCCCCTGCAGAGCTGTCTTGTCCTTCACAGTGAGGCTGGCATACCACACTGTGATGCCAAGAGTCAGCACACTCTCCACTGTGGACCGGTAGAAGCACCGCATGAGCTCTGGCAACACGTTGCACTTCCTGAGCAATCTCAGGAAATGCAGTCTCTGCTGGGCTTTGCTGACCACCGCTGCTGTGTTGGTGTGCCATGCCAGGTCATCAGACACATGGACTCCCAGGAACCTGAAGGAGGAAACTCTGTCCACATACACCCCGTTGATCTGCAGCGGGACGTGGTCAGCTCTCTTCTTCCTCCAGTCCATCACCAGCTCCTTGGTTTGGCTGGTGTTCAGCAAGAGGTTGTTCGCTGAACACCAGGTCACCAGTCTCTGGACCTTAAACTTCCTGAGCTGACGCAGGAAGTACAACCTCTGCTGAGCTTCTTCCTGACAGAGTTAATGTTTGGTCCACTTCAGGTCCCGGGAGATTGTGGATCCCAGGAACCTGAAGGAGTCTGTGGTGGAGACAGTGACTACGTTAACATGCAGTCAAAATTGGGGTTACGGTCAATATTCCGGTTACTGAAATATTCTGAATATTCCGTTTCCATGCGTGAGCAAACAGGGTTATCCCTGTTTACATGGTAATTAATCATTCCGGATATCTGGATCAAACCAGCGACGCACGGAGAACGTCATGACGCAATTACCGTCATTTCTGCTTCTTCTTCCTGTATCCAAATTCAAAACAAATCCTTCTTTGTGCAACTTTTCTCTCTCCTTCTTGTAAATCTTCTATCCCGGTACTTTCTAGCGTCTACAAATGCAGAAATGGCCTTTAGTCATTTAGTCCTGTGATGGTGGGTTTCTTGGGGACTGGGATGATGGTGGAGCGTTTGAGGCATGAGGGCACCTCACACAGCTCCAGGGACCGGTTGAAGATCCGTGTGAAGGCGGGAGCTGCTGTTCGGTGCAGACTCTCAGGCAGGAGGGGGACACGCCGTCTGGGGGGGGGGGCGTCCTGACCTTCTGCCTCTGGAACAGCCGACACACCTCCTCCTCACAGATAAGGACCGGTTCTAACTAGAGATGCCGCGATACAATTTTTTTCACACTGAGTACGAGTATTTTTATTTGTGTACTTGCCGATACCGAGTACGGATACAATACCTCTACGACAAAAATAACTAGGCTAAAAATGCAATGAAAAATGCAATGAATTGGAAGACAGGTTTTATTTGCAGCAGAAATTCAATTTTAAACAAAACTCAGCCGGCCGGTGTTCTGCTGATCCTTGCTTCCTGCTGAGAAATGCTACTTTGTGGTTCTGCTACAGTCGATCTTCAAAGTTTGATTGCCCATCATTTCTTGCACGATGTAAAATTGATAATATGGGATGTTCAAAATAAACTACCCATGACATGAATTGCATTACACTTTGTGAACATTATAAGATAAAGAGAAAAAAAAAAATTCTATGGCTTTATTTGATATTAATTCAGTCATTGGCCTTTATTTAACCAGCAGGTCATTAAGAACATTCTTATTTACAATGACGGCCTGGCAAGAGACAAGGAAGTGGTTTAGGGAGTAAAACACAGTAAAATGGTAGCTCTGCAAAGGTAGAAAACCATTAGGGAGCATTTTTTGGCAAAGCAGCAGAAATTGGCAGAACACCGGTTCTGGTCCGGTAAGGCCCGGTTCTAACCCGGTTCTTCTCCCCACCAGGCCGGTGCTGTTCTCTTCCTGCTGATCACCGTCATCGTCAACATCAAGCTGATCCTCGACACCAGGAGAGTCGCCAGCGAGGAGGAGACCCGGGAATACGGTAGGAACCACTCTGGACCGCTGGAACCGGTCCGGAACCGGTTCCAACCACTCTGGCTGGACCGGGAACCGTTGGAACCGGTCCGTACCGGTTGAGCAAGTACAGCTCGGTTCCCTAACCAACCGATCGTTTCCCTAACCCAGGGGTCGGCAACCCGCGGCTCTACAGCCGCATGCGGCTCTTTAGCGCCGCCCTAGTGGCTCCTGGAGCTTTTTCAAAAATGTTTGACCTTTTTTTTCCTTTTTTCTCTTTTTTTCTTCCTTTTTTCTTTCCTTTTTAATCTCGACATTTCAACTTTTTTCACGAAATTCTGACTATTTCCTCAACTTTTTTCTCGACCTTTCGACTTTTTTCTCAAGATTTTGACTTTTTTCTCAACATTTCAACTTTTTTCTAGAAAATTTTGTCTTTTTTCTCGACATTTCGACTTTTTTGTCGAGATTGTACTTCAACATTAATCTTGACATTTCGACTTTTTTCTCAACATTTCAACGTTTTTGTCGAGATTGTACTTCAACATTAATCTCGACATTTCAAATGTTTTTCTCGAAATTGTGACTTTTTTCTCGAAATTTTGACTTTTTTCTTGACATTTCGCCTTTTTTCTTGACATTTTGCATTTCGCCATTTTCCCTCATTCTAAGGCTTATACATACACAGGGCTCCAGACTAACTTTTTTCACTAGGAGCACAGTAGCCCCTAACTGAAAACTTTTAGGGGCACAATCAGAAATTTTAGGAGCGCACATCGTTTATCGACACGCTAACCAAATGTTTACATTTCTACTACATTTCAGTGTATTAGTAATACGTATTTCATAATAGATTAATGAATTACCACAATGTGCTGTTTCAAATGCAGTGTTACATTTTATTGTGCATTTTTAAAGATGCCGCAACATAAAGTAAACTGACAGCACCATTGCTGTCATTATATATAAAAAAACATACATTCACATGATAAAAAAGTGCTTGGTAACAAAGTGCTTAGTAACCTTTCAGCCATGAATTTAACTGTTAAACACAGTACTTAACAAATGTACAAATATTGGGGGTACTGGCCAATAACATTTCCCTACTTGTGTCTTTACTAAAACCCTGAACTTACACCAGTCGACCAAATTCACTGATTCACTCAAATAACTAAGGATCTTACCAAGAAATATTCTTATTTCTAACCTAAAAATGCCATTACACCTGATAACACACATCACTTAAAAGGTTAGGTGTTTTTCCCACGTGTTAAAATTTAACTTTCATTTGTGTCAAGCAAATTTTAAGCAGTGTTCAAAATAAAATGATGAGACCTGCTGTATTGGAGCACATTTTCTTTTAGTTAAAACTGTAGCGGGGACAGATGTTTAGAGAAACCTATGTATGTACCGGGTGAAGGCTGATTTATGGTTCCGCGTTACAACAACGCAGAGCTCTGCGTCGATTTAAGGCGGAACCATAAATCAGGCTTTAGAGGGGGGACATATCGGAGAACAACCAGAAGAATATAGAGTGGATTCAAAATAAAAGTTAAGCACTGAGCTACATGTGTCTCCCGTCTGGGCCATTGCAGACTCATGGCCTGAGCATGATGTTACTAAAACCAAACATACCCGCCGCCTCTTTCTTCTAACTTTATGTGCGCGCCAAGGCGGCAGCGAGTTGTGTCGCATTAAATGTCGTCCGGGCGTAATACCTGCTTTGAGCTGGTGAAATTAAACGAAAAAAAAATAAATAAATAAATAGATCCCCCAACTCATTCCCTTTCACACTCATTGGCCTGCAAATATGGGGGTTCATTGAGGCACTCCTTCCACGTTTAACGTGTAAAAAAAAAAAAAAAAAAAAAAAAACACTGGCAAATTTACTGGTCGCACGTGTGCGAGTGGACATGAAATTCAGTCGCACATACTCAAATTTTGGTCGCAAAATGCGAGCATTTGGTCGCAGTCTGGAGCCCTGATACAAGACTTTTCATTTTTTGCGGCTCTAGACATATTTGTTTTTTGTGTTTTTGGTCCAATACGGCTCTAAAACATTTTGGGTTGCTGATCCCTGCCCTAACCGGTCCGTACTCGCTCAGCCGTACGTATCGGTTCCAACGGCTTCAGCTGAATCTGGAACTGTTGGAACCGGTCTGTATTGAGCTGAGCGAGTACGGACCGGTTCCCTAACCGGACCGGTTCCCTAACCGGACCGGTTCCCTAACCTAATCGACGCTCTTGCTCCCCCAGATGATGCCGTTCCCAACATGGAGACGCCGCGGCGACCCGCCGGAGGACGGAAGGTTCTGGACATCGAGGTTTACTCCAGCCGGTCCAAGGTCTACGTGGCCGTGGACGGAACCACGGTGAGTCCCCTGACCTTTGACCCCTGGAGCTGTACCCGTATTTAAGGTGGACGGGGCTGTTGTATCTGGTATTTAAGGTGGACGGGGCTGTTGTATCTGGTATTTAAGGTGGACGGGGCTGTTGTATCTGGTATTTAAGGTGGACTGGGGCTGTTGTATCTGGTATTTAAGGTGGACTGGGGCTGTTGTATCTGGTATTTAAGGTGGACGGGGCTAGGGGTGGGTATTGGGAAGGACCTCACGATACGATACGCATCACGATACTTGAGCCACGATACGATACACATTGCGATATCCCGATTATTATATTCTACATAGTTCACCGAAAAATTTAAAAATGCATTACACATCTTAAAATCCAAGTTGTATATATGTACATCAGATGTTAGTGATGGATCTTAAAATCCGAGTTGCACGTTCATCAGATTATAGTGACAATTCATGGGACAAACTGAGTCAAAACAATGTTTTATTATAACTTTACAAGCTAAAGTTACAACATATTTGTATATGTTTTTCATATTATTTACATCATATGAAATTAACATTAAATTTAGTATGAGGTTGCTTTAATTATGTGGCAAATGATAATAAACACAAGAAAGATGGAACTAAAACCAAGGACAGGCACAGTGATCAGTCAGTATAGATATAAATCCATAAATAAATAAACCTCTGTCCATTATTTTTCATTTTTTAAGGACAGGCAATTGTGTTATATAAAAAATAAATTATAAAATGAAATAAAACCGGAGCTCAGTGCAGGGCCCTCCCAGGGTTGGTAGAGAGTGGCAATGCCCAGGACTGTTAGGTAGGAGCGCTGGGTGATGTAATGGGAAAAAATCGGGGATAAAAAATATTAAAAAAAAAAAAAAATCGGCTGGAAAAGTATCGCGATATATTGATATTTTTGCCCACCCCTAGATGGGGCTGTTGTATCTGGTATTTAAGGTGGACGGGGCTGTTGTATCTGGTATTTAAGGTGGACGGGGCTGTTGTATCTGGTATTTAATAGGGCTGAACGATTTTTGAAAATAATCTAATTGCGTTTTTTTTTTCCTCAATATTGCGATTGCGATTTAATATGTAATTATTTTTTCAAGGTCCTGTTCTCATGTATTTTTCAACTACACAAGCAATAAAATCAGTCTGTTTTATAATAAACAATGTCAGATTTATTTAAAGCACAGATTACAACAATAAAGAAAACAGATCTGTGTCTTTACCTCTTTAACACGTCTACACACGAGTGTTATGGGTCGTTCTCTCTGAACCCAATCACACAACACCAAACCGGGTTAAACTTTAGCCAAAACGAGGCGTAGTTTAATAGAAAAACACAGAAAAACTCCCACAGGGAACAACAAAAACCTTCTTCACAGGAAACTCAGAACTTCTTCACAAATAACTCAAAAATCGCAGAGAGGAAAAAAAACCACCAGCAAACTAACAAACAAACCAACAAAGCCCAGAGTTAACAAAACCAACCAGCAATGAACAACTGGCAGCCCCGCTGTTTAACCTCCTGATGAGCTGACGAGCTGCAGGTTCAGGCTCACAGAGACTCCACTGTCCGCCGGCGCGCGCCCGGCTCGTGCTCATCGTGCGCGCAGCTCCTTGCCACGCCGACTTCGCGCTCATATATTTCCTCCGCAGCTCCCAGCGCGACCGGGCTGCGGAGGAAATCCCCGCCCGGCCGAGCCCTAACACTGAGGCCATGGTAGATTTAGGTTAGCTTTAGATTTAGATTTAGGTTACACTGTTGACTTTTTTTCCCTGCCAGCTCTGCTCTTCCCGCTCTGCTCACTCGCACATTACGTGACCAGATCACGTGACTGGTCAAATCGCAGTCTTTGCAGTTAGAAAATCTTGTTTTATCACATTGCGATATTATCGCAAATGCAATTAATCGTTCAGCCCTAGTATTTAAGGTGGACGGGGCTGTTGTACCTGGTATTTAAGATGGTATGGATCGTGGTGCAGCTGTACCTGGTATTTAAGGTGGTATGGGTCATGGTGCAGCTGTAACTAGTATTTAAGGTGGTATGGGGCTGTTGTACCTGGTATTTAAGGTGGTATGGATCGTGGTGCAGCTGTACCTGGTATTTAAGGTGGTATGTACTAACTCCTGCACTGTCCCTGCAGGTCCTGGAGGACGACATGAGGGAACAGGGCCGCGGCGTCCACGTGATCGTCCTCAACCAGGCCACGGTGAGTCGATCACTGATCAATGATCTCAGATCAGTCTGATGAACCTTAAATCTGCAGAGCTGCAACCGTCTCAATACTCACAAATTACTAGTACAGAACAGCTGCTGCTACAGTCATACATGGATCGTATTTAAGGTGGACAATTAAAGTGATTGAGATTAATAACTTACTTCTCTTAGCAAACAAGGAGATTAAGTAGCTTTTGTGACTATTGAGACTGTTCTAACTCTGTATATGGGTCAATGACGAATAAGGATTTTCAACAGGTCAATCTTAAAATAATAAAAAAAAAGAATATTGCAGTAGTTCAAACATTAAGAATGTTGTGTACACGAATTCATATAAAAATTTTAAATTAAGTGATTTCAGAGTTTTTTGTCAAGATGAATTGGCACTAGCCTTAAAAGATGTCATGTGGTGCAACCATGATTCATATTAAAATAAATTAATTTCCTTAACATCTTGACATCTTTTTTTAAGATAAGATAAGTTTTCAGTATTTTACAAAAATGGTTGTTTTTTTAAAGGTCGCGCCACATGATATTTCATAAAATGATCATCAGTCAAACTTTGTTTGTATATTATGATGGAAATATAAATACAAATGTGTTGCAATCTTATACACTACAAGACACTTTGTAAATCCTGCTAGATAGAAGAAGATTGATTGAAAAACATTTAGAGTGATTTCCTGGTCGGACGGTCGCGCCACGTGACATTTTGACGCTTAAAACAACAACAAAATCCCAAATAACTAGTATTTTTTGTAAAATTCAAGTGAGTCCATATGTGGGACAGGTAGGTCATATATCTGGTATTTCTTTATCCATTTAAAACTTTTTTGAATTTAAAAAAAAAAGTCTGTTTTTCAGAAAATATAGGCGTCACGTCATTGACCCATAAATATCCCAATTGGGGGCGGAAGACACAAGTTTGTGGTTAAATCATGAAACGTTTCCATCAGCAAGCGGACAGAGGTGAAGGTGCAGCTTCTCAGGAGTTCAGAGCTCAGATTCCAGAGTTGGTTTACGGTTTCACCGCTCTGCTCCGAGTCTCACACGCACTGATCCATAACCACGATCGGGTGGATTGGGTATCAGAGGCGGATCGAATTCCTGTTGTGATTCTCTCTGTGTTTCCCAGGGTCACGTTATGGCCAAGAGGATCTTCGACACCTACTCCCCCCACGAGGACGAAGCCATGATCCTCTTCCTCAACATGGTGACCCGGGGCCGAGTCCTCATCTTCACCATCAAGGTGAGAAACCGGCCGGCTGCTCCGTCGCTGCAGCCTCGCTGCTCCCTTGTTGCTCCGTCGCTCACCGGGTTTGTGCTCCGCAGGACGAGGGAACCTTCCACCTGAAGGAAGCTGCCAAGAACCTGCTGAAGAGTCTGGGCAGCCAGGTGTCGCTGGGCCTCAGCTGGAGGGACATGTGGACCCTGGTGGTGAAGAAAGGAGGTAAAATGCAGCTCATACCTGAGAGTCCTAGTGCTGTTCCCTGAACAGCTCAGCTCCGTCTCTCCGGGTCACTGAGCAGAAACCACTCCAACCACCTCACACCCCCATCATGCACCTGGACCCAAGACCTGGGCAACAAACCCGGGTCGTCAGAATCCTTCTGGGATTCCAGCCCCAAACATGACCCGAAACAACAGGCTTTTTTTTTTTTTTTTTTAAACTATATTCTTGTATTTTAGTTTTTATAGTAACACGAATATAACGCAGATGTACATGCTAATGAACATATAAACAGACAAGATACCGGGGTCGGCACAATACATTTTGTCTTTTCTGTGTTCATTTCTTGTTTTCTGGGTTACTTCCAACATTTCCACCGATAGTAAAGCTGACAGGAGGCTTCACTCGGGTCCCGGGTGTGATTTGAATTCAGTCCATATCATCCTTAGTCCATATTACTCTTGAGCACATAGAGAGTTTACCTTGATATCTGATAAATAGGTGACAAAGAAATAATAATAATGCATGTTGTAGTAATTGTTAAAGGAAAGTAAGAAAATGTTCATAATATTTTAACATAAAAGATCTTTTTTTACAACATTCATGTGCATCACCCATTTGTACAAATACTCAAATTTCTGAGAGTCCTTTACAATTGTTACCTACTGAAACAAGAGTCTTATTGGAGAAATGCACCATGTGACCATCAGCTTCCATCGACCTGGCATCAGCGTCTCCCGTGTGTTCTCAGGTCAGGTCTACGGGGAGAAGCACTCCAAGTCTCCGGCTCTGTCCACCTGGGGAGACCCGGTTCTGCTGAAGACCGAGGTGCAGCTGACGGCGTCTGAAGGTACCAGACTGATCAAACATGGAACCGTTCCCCCACATCCACACGGGGAGGTGCTGTCTGCGTTTCTGTCCTGAAAACGGTGTGATGTGGCCAGATGACATTTTCTGTGGTCTTGGTCTTGTCTCTGTCTCGGACTCAGATAACCTAGAGTCCGTTACCACCAAGGTGACAGAATCTGGTATCAGCAGTTTTTCCTCTGGTTAATGTACAGTTTTGTAAACTATTTGTATTTTGCATCTGATTTAATGTTCAGGTGCATCTGCATTTGTGTCTGTATTTAATTACAGTTTTGTGTTTATAACGGCCTTGTTTGAATCCTTGTGATAGATTAAGCATCAGGCCCATTTAAGTGATGCTGATATACTGTGTAATCTGATTACTATGATGGTAAATAATGTAATTTCAATCTTTTAATATCTAAAATTCAGGTTTCATCTCCAAATTCAGTCCAATTTAAATCAGTAACATTTACTATTCATGACTTTTCTGAGGTGGAGGGGGGTGTTGGAGCTGGTTATTCTGCTAGAGGACTAGTTAGGGACTAGTTAGTAGTCGTGTCAATCCTTAAAAGCACTGGAGTCAATCCTCCAATAGTGTAGAAATAGCGGTAGTGCAGTCGCCACACATATCTACGGAAGAGTATCAGGGCCATGCAAGAGAAAAAATATTTGAGAGGGGAAGATTTTTTTTTTATTTTGCATTTTGAGAAAAAAGTCGAAATTTCGATTAAAAAAAGTCAGTTAGGAGATAACTACACGTCTTTATGAGCTAAAAGAGGCATTTTGTAAAGACAGTCACATGTGCTGTTTGTCAGGGTTAGGGTTAGGGCAGGGGTTGGAAACCCAAAATGTTTTAGAACCATATTGGACCAAAAACACAAAAAACAAATATGTCTGGAGCCGCAAAAAATGAAAAGTCTTGTATCAGCCTTAGAATGAAGGCAACGCATGCTGCATGTTTCTATATTAGTTATAACTGGGGGAAGATTTTTTTTTTTTCCATTATGCACTTCGAGAAAAAAGTCGAAATTTCAAGAAAAAAGTCGAAATGTTGAGGAAAAAAGTCAAAATGTCAAGATTAATGTTGAAGTACAATCTTGAGAAAAAAGTCAATGTCGAGAGAAAAGTCAAAATTTCAAGAAAAAAGTTGAAATATCGAGATTAAAAAGGAAAGGAAGAAAAAAAGGGAAAAAAGGGAAAAAAAAAATGTGAAACATTTTTGAAAAATCTCCAGGAGCCACTAGGGCGGCGCTAAAGAGCCGCATGCGGCTCTGGAGCCGCGGGTTGAAGACCCCTGGTTTAGGTGGTCTTGACTACGAGTCTAGCAGCCACTCTTCAGGGCATCCGCCCCCCCCTGCTCCCCCGGCTGCTCTCTCACCCTCTCATCTCCCGTCCTGCAGAGGCAGAATGCCACTGGGCCGACACCGAGCTCAACCGGAGGAGGAAACTGTTCTGCAGCAAAGTGGAGGGATACGGGAGCATCTGCAGCTGCAAAGACCCGGCACCCATCGAGTTCAGCCCCGACCCCGTAAGACACGCCGCTCTACTGCTGTCACGTGTCTGGTGGGACGGGATTATAGAGGGTCTGTGTTGACGTCACTTCCCCACTGGACCAGCCCCCTTACTCACACTGAGTGGAAAAACATCAGCAAAAACAGCTGCAACTAGTGGAGAAGACGGGATAACAGCCGATTATCAGCTTAAATTAGCGTCAGTTGGACTTGACAGTGACCCGTACAGTTACCCCAAGAACCAGTGGTCCATGGACATTAATATTTGGTACAGTTACCAAGAACCAGTGGTCCATGGACATTAATATTTGGTACAGTTACCAAGAACCAGTGGTCCATGGACATTAATATTTGGTACAGTTACCAAGAACCAGTGGTCCATGGACATTAATATTTGGTACAGTTACCAAGAACCAGTGGTCCATGGACATTAATATTTGGTACAGTTACCAAGAACCAGTGGTCCATGGACATTAATATTTGGTACAGTTACCCCAAGAACCAGTGGTCCATGGACATTAATATTTGGTACAGTTACCCCAAGAACCAGTGGTCCATGGACATTAATATTTGGTACAGTTATCAAGAACCAGTGGTTCATGGACATTATTATTTGGTACAGTTACCAAGAACCAGTGGTCCATGGACATTAATATTTGGTACAGTTACCAAGAACCAGTGGTCCATGGACATTAATATTTGGTACAGTTATCAAGAACCAGTGGTCCATGGACATTAATATTTGGTACAGTTACCAAGAACCAGTGGTCCATGGACATTAATATTTGGTACAATTACCAAGAACCAGTGGTCCATGGACATTAATATTTGGTACAGTTACCAAGAACCAGTGGTCCATGGACATTAATATTTGGTACAGTTACCAAGAACCAGTGGTCCATGGACATTCATATTTGGTACAGTTACCAAGAACCAGTGGTCCATGGACATTCATATTTGGTACAGTTACCAAGAACCAGTGGTCCATGGACATTCATATTTGGTACAGTTACCCCAAGAACCAGTGGTCCATGGACATTAATATTTGGCCACATATCCAGTTTCCTGATATTTATATGTACTTAATTTCTACGCCGGGGAAATACACGAAGCAAAGCTTGAAGGCTTACAAAAGTCTTGACGCTTGGTCCGACTTCAAGACAGGATTTGTTGTAGAAATTAAAGTGATGAGGACACTGAACTTTATGATTTGACCGTTTAACATTAGCTACCCAAAAATCCAACATTACCTGATACAAAATGGGAACCACAAATCCACGTTTCGGTGCCTGGAATCCAGTTGTTTCTGTGAATTGCAGCGATCCATTTGTCTCTCTTAAGCTTATTTTTCGTCAGTCTGTAAAACGATAACTCTGATTTCTTGCTAAATCTATGAGTACAGTCGATCCCACAACAGCTCTTTCCCATTGTAGATGTTTTCCAGTTGCTCAAACTGAAAGTTTACGCTGCAACTCAGTCTTTCTGTCACTCAGTCTTTCTGTCACTCAGTCTTTCTGTCACTCGGTCTTTCTGACACTCAGTCTTTCTGCCACTCAGTCTTTCTGCCACTCAGTCTTTCTGCCACTCAGTCTTTCTGTCACTCAGTCTTTCTGCCACTCAGTCTTTCTGACACTCAGTCTTTCTGTCACTCAGTGGGCTTAACCCGCTGTGAAGTCGCATCTGTGACGTCATGCACATTCCCTCTATACTGGGGGGAGGCCAACGTCTACAAAGCGAAAGAATTCCGCGGAAGGCTTTTCGTAACGTGTGTGAACAGTTTTGCTGTACAGACACTGGGGCCGAAAACAGTGACGCAGCAAAGCGAAAGTGATACGAGGGCGAAAGAGAAGATGTCGATGTCTAGAGTTCCCAAGCTATCGGCCAATCAGAAAATAAAAGTTCAGCTTTAAGCACTTCATCCCCTGTAAGATGACCCCCTGGCCAGACTCTTGTTCCATGTCCCGGTCCACAGCAGAGCATTTAAGGTGTGAGGCTGTTTATTGTCACATTTAGTGTTAAATTCATTCATCATTCTCTACTGAGGACGGATCAGGAATACCCGACAGTCCAGCACTAGGCCTGTGTTGAAAAAATCGATTTTACGATTATAAATCGATTCTCATATTAATTCCTAAAAATCGATTTGGATGTCTAAAGATCAATTTAAAAAAAATGTTTTGATCATTACATTACAACTTTTGGTATTTTTTTGTTTATGCCCAAAAAAGGAATGTTTTGTTGGACACAAGCCTAAATAGTGCCATGTTTTTGCCTTTAAATATGTTTAAAGGTATGAAGACATTAAAGTTTTCAGTTATAATTGCATAAATTGTCTATTTTTTTTATTTTTTATTTAACCTTTATTTACCCAGGCAAGCAATTTAAGAACAAATTGGTATTTACAAATGCAGCCTGAACAAAGAGCATAAGCACTTTGATATTGTATTACTTTATATACTGTCTTGGGGATACATTTGCATAACATGCTAAAAACCAAATTCTCAAAAATTTTAAACCGAAAAAGACCAAAAATTGAAAAACTTTAAACGGAATGTGGTAAAAAATAAAAGCGATTTCATCCGTCTCTGTTTCCTCCCTGGATCTGTTTGGTAATTCTGCTCCACGATGTTTCTGTTTCAGTTCTATCAGCATTCTGGGAGCTGATTGGTCCTTACAGCATCATTAGCTGCAATACTTGCTGTTGAATCTCAATATAATACTATTATTAATATGTTGCAGAACTACAGTCATATAATTCATGCAACAGCTCAAAAAACTGTTTTAATAACACTAACCCAAATTGGAATCGAATCGATTCTTGACATTTGAATCGAATCCTCAGCCCTCACTCGTCTTCCTCTGCCGTCTTTTTAATGTGTTTTTTACATCGTCTTCGTGAAAACGGCCCCACGTTCCTGGTAACAGATCCGGCTTTAAAGGCCGTAGATGTTGCTCTAAAAGCCAATGTGGTGAAATTGGGCTGAACTTGGATTCACCTTCAGTCTGGACCAGGTGAGGGTTTAAACCCTAGACCCCCTGGTCCAGTCCACTGGTGATTTCTCAAACTACCCCCAGACATTATCTCAGACCGTTGTCCTCTTCCTGGCTCCGTCATCTTGTGTTGTGTTTGATACTGTGATTAAATGAATCTGGTTCTCTGGTTGTTTTCTCCTCCCAGCTGCCCAGCAACAGCGTGTTCAGTGTCCCGGTGGCCGTGATCGCAGGAAACAGACCCAACTACCTGTACAGGTGAGAACCAGCAGCAGCATGGGGGCGGGGGGAGTCACAGAGTCTGCTGGAGTTCAGGGTAGAAGCTCAGAACAGCAGACAGGACCGGTCCAGATCTGGTTCAGGACCTGGTTCAAGACCTGGTCCAGGACCTGGTTCCAGACCTGGTCCAGGACCTGGTCCAGGACCAGTATCCGGAGCCTCCATCTTGGTAGTAACTAACACAGGCAGATAAACGGATGGATGCAGCGTTGACCCCGCCCCCAAAAGGGGGCGGAGCTCCATCTATCGGTGGTTGTTTATGTAAACAAACCACTAAGATTCTGATTTCTCTCAACCTGTCAGGATGCTGCGGTCACTTCTTTCAGCTCACGGCGTCAACCCGCAGATGATCACCGTCTTCATCGATGGATACTATGAGGTAACTCTTCCTGTTTACGCCCATTTAGATGAGATAAGAGCCTGGATGTGACTGTAGTCAACGGAGCAGGTTCCAGATGTTGTAATTTGTTCTTGGGCTCGGCTCTCCTCAACAAGATCTGATCTGTGTTCAGATCTTCTGACCAGAGCCAGATTTCAGACACATATTTAGTTTCTTCAGCCTGACTCGGTTTGGTGCTTTTCCACCAGGGGTCTAACGCACCGAGTAGGGCTGTTCGATTAATCGATTTTAAATCGTAATCGCGATTATGTAATTAGAACGTAGTTAAAACGTGAAACTCGTAAAACCGATTTTTCACTTTTTTTTTTTTTTTTTTTTTTTTAATTTATTTATTTATTTATTTTTTACCTTGTCTGCACACATATTAATGATTGATGGAAATACCTCTCAATACCTGCGACAAGTGCCCCATGGGAGAGGCTCTTTAGTGTAGGAGGGGGCGTTGTAACCATGGTGATATACTAACATGCCACCGGGTAGACCGGCTCGTGTTCCAGCAAAAAACTTGCAAATGTGAATATCAAATGTAATGACTGACATTCCACACCTCTACCTCCTTCATGGGTTGCATTATTATTTAGCATGCAACGACCCAGTTTAGTTTAATTAGAAAATGTCTTGTTTTATTTAATTGGAAATATAACTTACTGTATGTTTGCAAGTGCTGATTTGCTGATTTTTTTTTTTTTTTCAGAGATAAAACTTTTTTTTTTTTTTTTTTTTTAACTTTTTTTCAACTTATTTTACAGAGTTTTGCACTTTATTCATTCATTTTTGGTTTAATAAGAGCAAAGTTTTCACTTAAAGCCCAATGGGGCAAATGTTCAATAAAAAAACAGCATATTTGAAATCATTTCTTTGCCTTTTGTCAATTCACAAAATAATCGTAATCGAAAATCGGATTGTGAGAGAAAAAAATCGAGATTTTATTTTTGGGCAAAATCGAACAGCCCTAGCGCCGAGTAGATACTTTTCCATTCATGTCGCACAATCGAGTACGTCACAGCAGCTTCGCTCCAACCCTCCTACTTCTGATCTGGGTGTGGAAAAGAAACAAAGTCCAGTAGCCAGGCTGAGTAGGTGCTTGTGGAAAAGCGCCATTAAAACTGCTCTGGACGTCAGATCTCTGACTTTAATACGTGTTTGAGGTGATGAAAAGCGGTTTAGATTCAGGTCTGAGTCCTGCAAAACTCTGTGAAACTTTATCTTCAGCTCTCTAGACTTAAGCTGGGCAGCAACCTTTTATTTTATAGCTCCGCCGTGGCTTCGGTGCAGAAATATTAATAAGGGTTAAGCAAAAGGAAGGACTTTTTTCTGTTTTTAAAAACCCTCTAAAAGGTTCATCTGAGGTTGTATTTGCCAAATATCCACTATAATGTGATTTAAAGTTTTTACACAAAACACGGGATTAAAAGCGGTCACTAACTTATAAAGCGTTAACATTAATAATATTTCCTGAGTAAACTCTGTTTCTGCTCCTGCAGGAGCCCATGGACGTGGTGGAGCTGTTCGGACTGAAGGGAGTTCAGCACACGCCGATCAGCATCAAGAACGCCAGAGTGTCCCAGGTAAATGTCTGGAGGTCAAAGACCCCCCCACCGGGGTCATGTAGAGTTTAATAGTTTAATTAGAATCCCCATTAGCTACAGCACGACTGCAGCTATTCTTCCTGGGGTCCGCCAACATTTTAAAATAATACAGTACTAAACTAAACATAATAAAAGCAAACCAAATAAATTTCCACTAGATAAAGATAATATTAAATTAAAAATACTCTGCAAAAAAAGCAGAGACATTCCACAAAATGAAGACAGCGAAATGAGAACAAAAAAAAACAAAAACACTGCACAGTTAAGAGTTGAGGTCGTCAAAAAGTCTGAAAAGCAGTCCACAATTTCATTTCATTTGCAGTCTAGAACTTCACAAGAAAGAAAAAAATATATATTCAACAACAGTCATAACCAACTATGTTTCTATTTCCAGCCTGTAAGACATTCAGTCTCAGCAGCTGCTGTTTCAGTGATCTCTATTTCAATGTTCTGTCACTGTTACTGATACTGATTCAAAAGATGTAGCTGAACTAGAGTCTCTGGGTCGGCTGACCCTGACCGAGAGGGTTCGCTTTAGCAGGTTCTACTTTATTTATGTCAGTGTTGAACCGTGGTCACGACCGCTGGGCCTTCACCTCATCACAGAGAAAAGAAATCGGCGCAGAAAAAAGCAACAGTACGATGAATTGAAAGGGTTTAACGCCATTTAACTACCGTCTCTCAACCGTCTCTCAACCGTCTCTCACCGCTCTGCATGGATTTTATGTTGGGACTTCATGAAGGCCTACGATCTTTTGTTTTATTCCCACCCACTTGAAATCAAACCGTGATTGGTCGATTTTCCCGTCACTCACCACACCAAAACACGTAGCTTGGCCTCCCCGGGATTGGTGAAGTCCTGACCAATGAATGAGCAGCTAACCGGGCCTTAATAGAGACGGACCATTCTGATTGGATAACAGGTTTTCAGGACATGAACTTGACAGTAAACTTAATTTTAGAACAGATGAGAGAAAATCTGTTAAATACAGGACTGTCTCAGAAAAGTATAATATTGTGATAAAGTTCTTTATTTTCTGTAATGCAATTTAAAAAAAAAAAAAAAAAAAAAAAAAAAAAAGCTGTAAGCCATGATCAGCAATATTAAAATAATAAAAGGCTTGCAATATTTCAGTTGATTTGTAATGAATCCAGAATGTATGACATTTTTGCATTACAGAAAATAAAGGACTTTATCACAATATTCAAATTTTCTGAGACAGTCCTGTATATTGTATTTAATTCAATGAGATAGAAATAAAAAAGTATATTTTTTTTATTGAATACTTTATTATTATTATTACATTTATTATTATTTCTTTTTTTTTATGCCTTCTCTGAAGGCGGGAAGGCCCTGAAGATTCCCCACTGATTTATGTAGCGTCTATTTATTAGCAAATGTCAGTTCTCTGAATAATGGCGTGGATTCTGAACATTTGTTTATTTAATTAGAAAGGGAATGATGCAGGACGTTCAGATACGTTCAGGTCCGGGAACTAAAACGGGAAGGTCCCTTCCTCTTACCATGCGTTGCCATGGTGAATCACGGTATCTGAGCTCCAGGGATGATGGTTTTTATAGTTGTGGTAAGTCGGAGTTTACTGAACCAACTCTGAACTGATGTTCTGAAACCCAAAACTCAAGATTCAGGACTCATTTTATTGAGTTTGGTTTTGTGTTTTTACTCAGGCCACGTTTCCACATAGCCGGGTATTTACAAAAACGGATATTTCCCCCTCTACGTTTTGAAAAATACCATAATTTAAATAGCTGTTAAGGTGCATTGAGCAGCCAAACCTACAGGGGGCAGTGTAACGAGAAGATAAAGTCATGCTAGCCAATCAGAATCCTGGAAAAAAACATCAACAAATGACACGAGTAACTTCCAGTTACTTCCAAGATGAACCAGAGTCTTTGGTTTGGAGTGACAGAGAAGTGGAGTTACTTTTAAGTGTGACGTTAGAATATTAAACAAGTAAAATACAAGAAAATATTGACGGTTACAAACTTATTGTAACCACAGGTGTCACTCATGACGCTGGTGACGTTTCTGTCTCATAATGTGACGTTCTGAAGAATAAATGTCCGTTTCCCTCCGTTTACAAGCAAACGTGAAGACGGAGTTTTTGCAAATCTCCACTTTGGCCGGAGTTTTCAGAAATGATGGTTTTTGGAGACTTTGAGCTTCGTTTTCGTGTAAACGAACGGCCAAAACGCATGAAAACACCACCGTTTTTGCCACGTGGAAACGAGGCCTCAGTTTGTTGGATCTCCTTTCTGAAACAGTTACTGATGATCTGCTAACATCAAACCAGACCTGTTCTCTCTCACTGAACCGTTGCTTCTCTTGATTTCAGCACTACAAGGCCAGTCTGACGGCGACCTTCAACCTTCACCCCGTGAGTCTGCAGGAAGTTGTTGATCAGGATTGATCGGAGGTGAAGGAACCGACTCATGTTTTCTTCCGTTTCCACCAGGAGGCCGAGTTCGCCATCGTGCTGGAGGAAGACCTGGACATCTCCATCGACTTCTTCAGGTAGGTGCTGGCACCGCCGCTGGAGACGGGCAGGTGAACTCACTCTGTGGATAAAACAAGATGAGACTGACCCACACTAATCCTCCAACCGCCGTCCTGCTGGAACACACACATCGATAAGGATTCTTACTGATGACCGTTACAGATATGTGTCAGCATGTACTTATCAAGTTAACGTAAGTGGTTAAAACAATTTGGGCTTTATCGGATTATTTTAAACTATATAAACACTTTTAAACTCTGTTTTTTGTTCTTGAGCTTTGGTAACGCACACATTTCCCCTTGTGAGATCAATAAGGTCTTAACTTATCTTGATTGAGCTTGTCAATCACTTTCAACAGCTTTTTTGTTTCTACATGAACTATAAAAGGTGAATTTGACTTTTATTCAGTACAATACTCTCGTTGTCAACTCCAGCGGTACCGGGCCGTGGGTCATCTGGTACCGGGCCGTGGTACCGGTACCAGCGGTACCGGGCCGTGGGTCATCTGGTACCGGTGTCGTGCCAAAAAGTGATTTCCTGCCAGAATCTGATTTCTCCCCTGAAAATGGGTCTTTTTACCTGCCAAAAAGTGATTGAAGGCCAAATACAATTAATGAAAGGTTGTTTCTACCTAAATATGATTTGATCTCATTCTTGAGCTTCATAATATAAACACTAGAGCTCACATGATTACTTTTAACTCTTTTAAAGGACCATTACAACACAAAATAGGCATTTTCACCTGCCAAAAATTGATTGAAGGCCAAATACAGTTAATGAAAAGTTGTTTCTGCCTAAATATGACTTGATCTCATTCTTGAGCCTCATAATTTGAAAATCTGACGTTTTAGCGCTATCGTTCAACTGGCTGCTGTGCGCAGTCCCGCGGCCAGAAATCAGAAGAAATCAGATTCTGGCAGGAAATCACTTTTTGGCACAACACCGGGCCGCATAGAGAGAAAAAATAATCTCTGTAGCCCCGACTGATGATGGATGACTCTCAAACTGATGGTTCACAATGTTTTTATTCCTTGGATGTAAATACACTGCAAACACACCGTAAGAGCTATAAAGGAATAAAATTAAATAGTTAGTCTTTCTACATTCATATAAGTTTCATTTAACTTAAATACAGACCGACGCAGATGCTGCTCGCTCGGTAATAACAGCTACAGGAGATTTATGGTTCCGCGTTACACCTACGCAGGGCCTACGGTGTAGTCTACGGCGTAGGGTGCACGGCGACGCACCCTACGCCATAAATCAGGCCTACCGCTAACCACAATACATGAGTAACCATGACAACCAAACTCAATATGTACAAAAATAAGGCATAAGATTTGCAAAGAAAACAAATCCTTATCAGAAGGTGCTTGTTGTGTCAGTTAGGCTCCACTTTAGCATTCCCGACACTAGTTTAGTCTTTCAGACACACTTTCTACTGCCGTTAAACTTTTACCGTTAAAGTCCGAAGCGCTGGATGTTTACGAGGCCTCGGCGAGACGCCTTCAAAATAAAAGCACTAAATATCGGTCTCCTTAATATATAACATAAAAGCCTGGCTTTAAATAACGTTAATGAGACATAAAAACATAAAAACACATTTATAGAAATACTCATATTAAAGGTGATTTACAATTTCCATTATTTTATCTTATTTTTTCGAAAATTATGTTTTATTATTATTCGTTATTATTATTACTATAGAGAATAATGCCGATCTTGTCATTTTATTTAGTTTTTATCAACTACACTTTTAGATTGGGCCGTGAAAATATTGTCAGACATTAAACCGGTCCGCGGTTCAGAAAAGGTTGGGGACCCCTGATCTAGATCCGTGATTCCCAACCCCGGTACCGGTCCGTAGAGCCGTTACTACCGGGCCGTGAAATGGCTTGTGTTCCGATCATAATTAGGGCGATTCGTCGACGTTGTCGACAAAAAGCGATAATCAATCAATTGTCACCAGACGTTTTTTTCCCAATGGAGTGAGGCATCTCACTTCACTTCACCTCATACAATCTCTGCGACAGCCGCGCTGCAGGACGTGTCAGCGCAGCCTTTTTTTTTTTTTTTGCGTCCCAGCGCAGCTGCGGGTAACAAAACTTCAAAAGTTCGGGAGCATTTTAGCCTGGATACGGCCAATAAAAAGAAGACTTGTTTTTTATTTACTTTTTGTATGAACAGCAGCAAAGTTGAATAAAATATCTATTTTTCATTGAAGTACCCATCTTTCTCGTGTTTATTATCATTTGCCACATAATTAAAGCAACCTCATACTAAATTTAAGAAAACAATTTTTGAATTTTTTTGTCATATAATTTCATCCAAAACTTGTATAAATCGAAATGTGTTTCTTTGAGTGGCAGCCCTGTCATGGCTTGGCGGACAATAAGTTCTGGTACCTGACCGGACTGAACAGCGCCATGCACAGGTGCTGTATGCAGGTTAGGTACAGTCAGCTGCAGAGATGAGCGGACCTCAGCAAACCTCCATGAGCCGTTTCTTTACTGGTTGTTCCAGTAAAAGAAATAGTGATGAACAAGTGGAAAATCCTACCAAAAAGAAAAGCAAAAGCTTTAATCGCAAGTACGACATTTGGAGGCGCCAAACCCACTATGTATTTTATGTGGAGAAACGCTTGCCAACGAAGCAATGAAGCCATCCAAGCTCCAAAGACTTAAATACAAAACATCCTTCTCTCAAAGACAAACCAGTGGATTTTTTCGAAAGGAAAAAACATGAGTTAGATTTGCAGAAGCAAGTTTTAAAGGCCACAACATCAGCTAACGTCGCTGATGATTTTAAAATGCATTGTTTTTTTCTAAAATGTTTATTAAAATTGACATAAATTGTCAACCGGTCCCTGAGCTTTTTGTTTATACTTCTGCTGGTCCTTGGCACAAAAAAGGTTGGGAACCCCTGGTCTAGATTACCAGCACAGGGAAGGTTTGGGAAACCGTTCATGCTGCAGAACGACCAGCAGGGGGCAGCAGAGCCACGCTGATGCAGAGATACCAGCAGGAACTTTTCCTTGGCCACAAGTGCCACATTCTGCTGGGAACGTCTGAAGCTTTATTCATGATTGATGGATTTCATAAATCTGCATGCCTGAATATCCATAAGATGATAATCTATTAAGTCCTACATCAGTTTATAATGATCAAGTGTGGTAGTAGGGCTTCAGGAAAAAAGTATTTAAAGCAAAAGATAAAGTCTTGGGTAACATTTTTCTATGTAATAATTAAATGATTCATCCTGTGATATAAAGTAGGATCTGTGAAGGTTTTTCACTCAGTCCAACTGGCTGGACCAAAACGAAAGGGTCCAGGGATTCCCTCAGGTTTCTGCTCATCATAATTAGTTTAGCAGTAGTTTATTCATTTAAAAGAATTCATACAGGCCCCCTGCTGGTGCATCTTGGTTTACATCGTGTTGTACTGCATTTGACATCACTTTTAACACAAAGAGCTTCATCCATGAATGTGTTGGGGTTAAGGTTCATTCACACGCAATCTTACAGGAATACGTTGCTGTCGACACTTTAACAAGGTTCTGTTCTTTGCTCTCTGCAGTTTCCTGAGTCAGACGATCCACCTCCTGGACGAGGACGACAGCCTGTACTGCATCTCAGCCTGGAACGACCAGGTGAGTCCAGGTCTTAGTCACTGACTACGTTTACATGCAGTCAAAATTCAGGTTATTGCTAATATTCCGGTTACTGAGACATTCAGAATATTCCGTTTCCATGCGTGAGCAAACAGGGTTATCCCCGTTTACATGGTAATTAATGAATTGGGATATCTGGATCAAACCAGCGACGCACGGAGAACGTCATGACGCAATTCCCCTCATTTCTGCTTCTTCTTCCTGTATCCAAATCCAAAACAACAACAATAACAGCAGCACGGAGGATAATCAACAGCCCAGTAGAAGTGGTTTTGTTTCTCGTCCCTGTAGTTCGCCTTTTCCAGCGTCTTCCAGCGGAGCTTGATCTGGTCTGGTGTTCCTACAAATGCTGCTTCGCACAACTTTTCTCTCTCCTTCTTGTAAATCTTCTATCCCGGTACTTTCTACCGTCTACAAATGCAGAAATGTTCATATCCTTCATTACATTTATGAAGTGATTAGTCTCCTCCTGGTCTTGGTTTCTCCGTGTTTATAAGAACTTCCTGGACTCAAAAGACCAGGATTCCTTGCAAACAGAGCATGTGCAGAAAACAGATTCCTGTTCCGTTTGATGGGGATATTCTGTTTGGTGTTTACATGACCCAATATTCAGGTTTAAAAGGAGTAACCCAGGGCTCATATTGGGGTTTTTAAAAAAACGGAATTCAAAGGGGTTATTGGTGTTTACATGGCCGTGCAAAACCGGGTTATTGCTAATATTCCAGTTAGAAAAGGGTTATTGATGCTGGAAACACAGTCACTGATGCTTGTTTGTGGTCCAGAAAACCTGCTGCGTTTTTTTGTTGTCACATCTCCATGTTCCAATGTTCCGAGCTGAGAACCCGCTGACCGTTGTTGCTTCTGCTGGTGTTTGTCGTTGCCCAGGGCTACGAACACACGGCCGAGGACCCGGCCCTGCTCTACCGGGTGGAGAGCATGCCCGGCCTGGGCTGGGTGCTGAAGAAAAGCATCTACAAGGACGAGCTGGAGCCCAAGTGGCCGACGCCCGAGAAGGTGCAGAATCTCTGTAGTCCAGGATTGATGTGTCTGGATGATCTCACGCATGTTGAACATCATTCAATACGTTAATGTCCTGATCTACGTTGTTGGAGGAGCTGATTATACTAACTACAGATTTCACTAAACAAGGTTTTAGGTTTGGTTGTCCTCACTGTTCTGGTGGGACGATGTTCTGGGTAGTTACTGGGTGGTTGGGGTTAGGGCTGCAACTAACGACTATTTTAATAGTCGGCTAGTCACCGACTATTGAAACGATTAGTCGACAGGATAATTGGATACAGGATAATTGGTAATTTTTTTTTATTTAGTATGAGGTTGCTTTAATCATGTGGCAAATGATAATAAACACCAGAAAGATGTTTCTAGATCCCTGCTATAGCGGGACTGTTTTCTTCATCCTGCTCTCGCCCGCTTCCACAAAACTCTTATGCCCGCACAATAATAGAGATGCATTCATTTTCTCCCGTCCCGCAAGAGAAATGTCTAGACAAATCTATCTGATTTAATGTTAACATGATCATTGTGGAGCTTGATGGATAATTGACAGTTCATAAGCACCTGACTGAAAGTTAGATGCAAATCCATCATTGTCATCGCACAAGCTTTTTCACCTTTCGCGCAGCATCAATTATGTGATTGATGTTATAGCAACAAGAGTAGCTGTGAGTGGCTCAAATAATACTAATAAATAACATGAAATAAACAAAGTTAACGAATGAAACGAAAATAGGCTTAATATCTTACCAAGGCGAGTCCGTTTGGTTCAAAACTCTGACGTGCTTTCTCTTCAAATGCATTACCGACGTCCCCCCGTGGAAAGCAAGGTCTGCTTTGCAAACCTTACAAGTCATGTTTTTATTCGCCGTATCGAGGTTAAAATGCTGCCAAACTTTTGAAGTTTTATTACGCGCAGCTGCTGTACAGGACGCCATCCTTTTGTTTTACCCGCCACCGCTCAGCAGAGACGCTGTCGTGCTGCACGACTCTCAGCAGAGATTGTATTGAAGTGAGACGCCTCACTCCGTTGGAGAAACACGTCTGGCGACAATTGTCGACAATTTTGATTATCGATTTTTGTCGACAACGTCCACGAATCGTTGCAGCCCTAGTAAGGATTAGTAGTTACTGGTTAGTAGTGGGGGTAGTTACTGGGTAGTAAGTGTTAGTAGTACCGGTTAGTAAGGGTTAGAGGACGATGTTGTCCACAAGTGTCCGGTCTGGAGAGCATGTTGGAGTGTGTTTGTGTGTTTGTGTTGCAGCTGTGGGACTGGGACATGTGGATGCGAATGCCGGAGCAGAGAAAAGGTCGAGAGTGCATCATCCCAGACGTGTCGCGCTCCTACCACTTCGGCATCATCGGCCTCAACATGAACGGATATTTCCACGTAAGAAAGATTTTTTTTGTAGTTTATTTTCCTCCCGTAAAGGTGTCGGAGCACAAACTCGTGATCATAGAGACAACAACCCTGATCTGGACACAGATGAGCATTAAAAATGGTATGACCTCCTGTTGAATGTTGAGGAGATTCTGTTGGACTCCCAAAAGAGCTCTGACCTATCAGGTCTGAATCAAGATCATCTGAGAGGTCCGGGGGTTTCATCATAATAAACCTGATGTTTTGGCAATGATGCCGTTTCATCAGTGCTTATTACAGTTTTTCCAAGAATCTGTTGGTTCTGATCAGTAAACAGTCACTTGGTGAATCTGGAAACAGAAATGTGAAGCAGGTCATGTTTGGTTCTGTAGATCCTCAGTGGTTTTCTGTCCTGCAGGAAGTTTACTTCAAGAAGCACAAGTTCAACACGGTTCCCAACGTGCAGCTGAAGAGCGTGGACAGGTATTTCCCCTGCCGGGTCAGAACCAGCTGTTCCCGTTAGCAGAACTCTGCACAACATAATGATCTGGTTCTGGTTCTGGTTCTGTTTCAGTCTGAAGATAGAAGCTTATGAGGTGGAGATCCAGAAGCTGCTCAAGTGAGTGGAGCGTCATACGGACGAGTTGGTGGGGGATAGTTACTGGGGAGTTATGGGCAGGCCAGCTGACAGTCCTGCCGGGGCCCGGGACAAAATAATCTAAGATGGGCCCCCCTGCACCCGGATCTCTCCTTCTCCTCTTCCTCTCCTCTCCCTCTGCTCTTCAGGTTTTTATACAAGCTAATGGACGTTAACATTAGAGCTAGCCAGTAAGTTACAAGGTTGGTAAACGTTGTAACTGTTTCTTACCTTGCTCTACGCTGACTTTATTAATTCCAGCTTCACCGTCACCGTGTAGTTACCGTGAGGTCGGGGTAGTTACCGTGTAGTCGGGGTAGTTACCGTGTAGTCGGGGTAGTTACCGTGTAGTTAGCGTGTAGTCGGGGTAGTTACCGTGTAGTCGGGGTAGTTACCGTGTAGTCGGGGTAGTTACCGTGTAGTCGGGGTAGTTACCGTGTAGTTAGCGTGTAGTCGGGGTAGTTACCGTGTAGTCGGGGTAGTTACCGTGTAGTCGGGGTACTAACACCGTAACCCTGTGCCCCCCCAGGGAGGCGGAGGTGCTGGACCACACCAGGAATCCCTGCGAGGACTCGTTCCTGCCGGACTCTGACGGGAAAACCTACGTCATGTTCATCAAGATGGAGTCGGAGTCGGACACGTCCACCTGGACCGAGCTGGCAAAGGTACGACCGTCGGTCCTGCTGGGGGGGGGGGGGGGGACTGCTGGCCCTGCTGGTCCAGGATCTGACGTGTTCCTGCTTCTGCCCCCAGTGCCTCCACGTGTGGGACCTGGACGTCCGGGGGAACCACCGCGGCCTCTGGAGACTCTTCAGGAAGAGGAACCACGTCCTGGTCGTGGCCGCGCCGTTCTCCCCGTACGCGTGAGTAAAGCCCTTCTCCCCGTACGCGTGAGTAAAGCCCTTCTCCCCGTACGCGTGAGTAAAGCTGTTCTCCCCGTACGTACGCGTGAGTAAAGCCGTTCTCCCCGTACGTACGCGTGAGTAAAGCTGTTCTCCCCGTACGCGTGAGTAAAGCCGTTCTCCCCGTACGTACGCGTGAGTAAAGCTGTTCTCCCCGTACGCGTGAGTAAAGCTGTTCTCCCCGTACGCGTGAGTAAAGCTGTTCTCCCCGTACGTACGCGTGAGTAAAGCTGTTTTCCCCGTACGTACGCGTGAGTAAAGCTGTTCTCCCCGTACGCGTGAGTAAAGCTGTTCTCCCCGTACGTACGCGTGAGTAAAGCTGTTCTCCCCGTACGTACGCGTGAGTAAAGCTGTTCTCCCCGTACGCGTGAGTAAAGCTGTTCTCCCCGTACGCGTGAGTAAAGCTGTTCTCCCCGTACGTACGCGTGAGTAAAGCTGTTCTCCCCGTACGCGTGAGTAAAGCTGTTCTCCCCGTACGTACGCGTGAGTAAAGCTGTTCTCCCCGTACGCGTGAGTAAAGCTGTTCTCCCCGTACGTACGCGTGAGTAAAGCCGTTCTCCCCGTACGCGTGAGTAAAGCTGTTCTCCCCGTACGCGTGAGTAAAGCTGTTCTCCCCGTACGCGTGAGTAAAGCTGTTCTCCCCGTACGCGTGAGTAAAGCTGTTCTCCCCGTACGTACGCGTGAGTAAAGCCGTTCTCCCCGTACGTACGCGTGAGTAAAGCTGTTCTCCCCGTACGCGTGAGTAAAGCTGTTCTCCCCGTACGTACGCGTGAGTAAAGCCGTTCTCCCCGTACGCGTGAGTAAAGCTGTTCTCCCCGTACGCGTGAGTAAAGCTGTTCTCCCCGTACGCGTGAGTAAAGCTGTTCTCCCCGTACGCGTGAGTAAAGCTGTTCTCCCCGTACGCGTGAGTAAAGCTGTTCTCCCCGTACGTACGCGTGAGTAAAGCTGTTCTCCCCGTAAGCGTGAGTAAAGCTGGATCCTGTCAGCTTTTGCACATGATGCTTGTTACTCTACTATTGAGTTTACTTGTAGCCCTAGACAGTTAAAGGATGAGTCTAGTTGTTAAAGTAACACCAACCAGAGTTACTAGGTGAGTCACCAGTTTCTGAGGAACTCGGGTTCATGAACATCATCCTCAGTCTGATCCAACTTCAGGCCTCCGGTCCAGGTTCCAGTTGGCTTGTTTCAAGCCTTTGAGAGTGCAGGTTTATGCCACAGCTACTATAATAATAATAATAATAATTAATAATAATAATTAATAATTAAAACTAAAAGCGGTTCACGAAGGAGCTGACTTCCATCGGCCGGCCACCTCCTCTGGGTCTGATGTCCCAAAGTAAGGGACAGCTAGAAGGAAGGGGAGAGGGAATGGAGAACTTATAATAAAAGGAAATGTGAGAATATGTGAACTGCCGGTTGGGAATTTAGACACACTTTCTCATCCAAGTCAATGGGGAGGGGGCAGGAAACACACCAAATTTAAAGGGGAAAAGGAAACGAAAAAACAAAAAAAAATCACAAACAAATGAATGTATTTAACTCCACTCCCCTTTAAACCCCCTTTTTTTTTTTTTAGATCAATTTCCCTTATTTATTTTATTTATCCTATTTATTTATTTAGCTTTAGTTATTTTTTTGTCTGCTGTCTCTCTCCTAAAATAACCATCATTCTAGAAAGAGCAAAAACATTGATTTAGTTGTTTTCTACTGTTTTGTTTGTTTTCTAGTGTCCCCTCTTGTCCTGTACTTGTATGCGCTTTTTTGATTTTGTTTTGCGCATTTGTATTGTTACCTGTTTTGTAAAAAACAAAACAAAACATAAACCTCCAGAGTCTTCAGTCTGGGGTCCTGATGATCTTCTGTCTCCGTTCTTCTCTTTTACGTCCAGAATCAAGAAACCGGCTTCGGTGACTCCCATCCAGCTGGAACCCACCAGAGAGGAGGGGGCTCCGGTGGAGATGTGAACCGGAACCAGACTGGACCGTCTGGGCCTGGACCGTCTGGGCCGGAACCAACACCAGACTGTGATCCGGGCTCCACCCTGGACCTGATGATCCGGGTTCAGGGTGAACGATGACACTAAAACCAGAAACGTCACAGCTGTCAGAGTCTGGCATCTGTCTCCATGGCAACCGGCCCGTCCGTGGTCCCGTCTCCATGGCAACCGGCCCGTCTTTGGTCCCGGTCTGAAGGATCCAGCTGATCCTGGTGTCGTTTCTGATTCTTAACTACTGAGTGTTTTTTCCGTCGGTACAAACTTTTTAACTCTCTTATTTATTTTTACGTTAGAATCCATTTTCTTTTTTTTTTTCTTTTCCTCAGATTTTTATCAAGATCAGTGTTCGGAGCATTTCCAGAACATTTATCTTATTTCATAAATAATGAAGTCAGAATGTGTGTATATACCTTCTGATAAATATATTTTTGATGATAAATGTAAAAAGTTGACATATTTTCTGGGTTTAAGAGTGAAGATGAAGCTGCTTTTCTGCGTTTTTATTCCGTTTAATTTGATCACCAGCTCAAAGCGGTTTAAACCGGTTCCAGAGATGTTTCTGGGCTGGTTTAAGGGGCGGAGTCACAGTCTGAACAGGTGTCTTTTTACCTGTAAAACCAAAATCCGTCACCGTGGCGACAGGTTTTCACACCGGACCTGTGATGTCACAGTCCCCCGCCGATCCAAACGGATCAAATAACAGCAGATTTTAAGACTTTAAGGGAAATTATTATAGTTGAGAGTTTTGAGTTTATGGTCATTTATATGCTATATAATATGTTTTAACTTTATTTCTTCAAAGAGTGACTGAACAAAAGGTACGAAGCTGCAGTTTAGAGGAAATGTCAGAACGGGAATCTGCTGCTGAATCAGTGTTGAGTGTTATTTTTTAAGGAAAGTTTGATGAAGTTGTATTTTCAGCCATTTCAGATGGGATTGAAGACACTAACAGAATGTTGAGTGGTTTTTCTGTGGTTGTTTTTGTTTAACTGGTCAGACGTTTCACCAGAACCGTCGTTTATGTCGGAGATGAATCCGATTCATCTCATTTTTCGGTCTTTTCATTTCACATCCCAGTAAAATAATCGGCGCCGGTAAACTTTGGACGTTTGCTTTGTTTGACCTCGGTTCTGTGTGACTGACGCCGACGATCTCTGGACTGTTTTTCTCACGAGAAAGAATAAAAATGTTTTGTACTGATTTATTACGGCGTCTTTTCTCCCCCCGCTGCTCTGAGAGGGGGTCATTCTTTTTCTTCATATATATATATATATATATATATATATATATATATATATATATATATATATATATATATATATATATATATATATATTTTTATTAGGGGGTAAAGCACAGTAGAACAGGGATCAATTATACATTTACATTGAGTATCATATTATTTCTGTATGGAAATCTACAATATATAGGATATTTATGGAGGTAATTTGTGTCTTAATTATTCAATCAAAAAAAAGATTGCTTCAATCCAAAATATATTTTCAATTTAAAAAAAAATTACTTCAATCAAAAAAAATTATTTCAATCAAAGAAAAAAAATGTTTGAATGCAAAAAATATTAGACTCAAAAAATGCATTTGAACACTGTTCTTCTTTGATTGGAAATGTTTTCTCTGATAGAAGTGAAAGTTTTTTGTTTTAAGCAACTTTTTTGATTGAAGTAGTTTTTTTTTTGGGCCATATTATGGGTAGGACATTTTTGTCTCATTTAATCAAAAAAGAAGTTGCTTCAAAAAGAATAAAATATTTTCAATAAAAAAATCACTTCAATAAAAAAGTGTTTGAATGCAAAAAATATTTGAGACCCAAAAAATTGCATTTGAACACTTTTTGGATTGAAAATGTTTTTTTTTTTTCGATTTGAAGTGATTTATTTTTTGATGGAAGTGAAAACTTTTTTTTAAAGTAATTAAGTATTAAAGCTACACAGTATAAATGTAAAAAATAGATGAATAAAAAAGGAAAAAAACAGAAAAAGTAAACGAATAAATAAAAAGGAAGAAGAAAGAAAAGAGAGAGAGGGGGGACTGGAGAAAGTGGAAGAATGTAAGAAAGGGAAGCCACTCATATTCCCAGGCTCATCCCTGACTTTAGTAACTGGAAACAAATCGAAAGACAGAAGGTCATTGTAAACTTTAAGGATCAGTGATGTTTGAAGTGGATCGTGGTTTAAAAGCACCCAGAGGGAAAAACTGGAAACAAAGCTTTAGCGCCGTGTCAGATGGGGGTCATTCTGAGGCCTTTTCCTCCCGTGATGGAGCAGCTGCTGCAGGAGCTGCTGGAGGTCTGCGGCTCCACATTTCCCTGCAGGTTTCTGCTGGAAGCCACATGAGGGAAATTCATGCAAATCTCTGGAGGTGTCCGACCGCAGACCGACCTCGGCTTCAGCATCCTGAGGTTCTGATGGTTTCTGAGCTGAAATCACAGGATCTCTAAACAACCGGGACGCAGCGTCTGCTGAAGATACTGCAGACATCTGATTCTGCTGGACTTTAGGGGGAAATAATGTATAAGAATCACAGTTCATGAAGAGAAAACGGCTTCAACCTGAGCAGGAACTAATAAGACATAAAGACTGAAGGCCAAAAATTAAGAAGGGAAGAAAGTGTTACTGTGCTATTAGAGAAAGGATCTAAAATATATAAGTTTATTTGTACAGCACAATTCAACACAAGGTAATTCAAAGTGCTTTAAAAGTGGCAAGACACAATTAAAACATAAATAACAAATAAAATGATAGAGGTAAAATAATAACAAGCACCAGTAAGGGCAGTAGATCCAGCAGGTTCATCTCATTCTTACAATGACAAGAATTACGTTTCTATACGGTCAAAACGTACAAAGACCGGGTCAAATACAGTATTACAAAAGTAATCTGTAACAATTCATACGGTGAATTAAACCAGTTTCACAATTCTACGTCACAATGCCTGCATTCAGGGCTGATCCATCACTAGTGTAACTTTGAGCGGTTTTCAAAAATCATGTATTTAATCAAGTATAAAGAGTATGCTTAAATAACAAATACAATGATAAGAAAAGAAGTAAAATAATAACAAACATTAATAAACATTTAGAGAAATAAAAACTTGGATATTTTCCATAACTTTCCGTGTAGCTTTTATAAAGTTCCCAGTTTTTATTTTTATATGTATTAAGAGAATGTGACACCAAACAGAAGCAAATAACCAACATGGATCACGTGAAACATCAGGTGTTTCCAGATGTTTCCAGATGTTCTCAGGGGTTTCCAGGTGTTTTCTTTCAGGTGTTTCCATGTGTTTCCAGGTGTTCTCAGGTGTTCTCAGGTGTTTCCATGTGTTTTCTTTCAGGTGTTTCCATGTGTTTCCAGGTGTTCTCAGGTGTTTCCATGTGTTTCCAGGTGTTCTCAGGTGTTCTCAGGTGTTTCCATGTGTTTCCAGGTGTTCTCAGGTGTTCTCAGGTGTTTCCATGTGTTTCCAGGTGTTCTCAGGTGTTTCCAGGTGTTTTCAGGTGTTTCCAGGTGTTCTCAGGTGTTTCCATGTGTTTCCAGGTGTTCTCAGGTGTTTCCATGTGTTTCCAGGTGTTCTCAGGTGTTCTCAGGTGTTTTCATGTGTTTCCAGGTGTTCTCAGGTGTTTCCATGTGTTTCCAGGTGTTCTCAGGTGTTCTCAGGTGTTTCCATGTGTTTTCTTTCAGGTGTTTCCATGTGTTTCCAGGTGTTCTCAGGTGTTTCCAGGTGTTTTCAGGTGTTTCCAGGTGTTCTCAGGTGTTTCCATGTGTTTCCAGGTGTTCTCAGGTGTTCTCAGGTGTTTCCAGGTGTTCTCAGGTGTTTCCAGGTGTTCTCAGGTGTTTCCAGGTGTTCTCAGGTGTTTCCATGTGTTTTCTTTCAGGTGTTTTCAGGTGTTTCCAGGTGTTCTCAGGTGTTCTCAGGTGTTTCCAGGTGTTCTCAGGTGTTCTCAGGTGTTTCCATGTGTTTCCAGGTGTTCTCAGGTGTTTCCAGGTGTTCTCAGGTGTTTCCAGGTGTTCTCATGTGTTTCCAGGTGTTCTCAGGTGTTTCCAGGTGTTCTCAGGTGTTTCCAGGTGTTCTCAGGTGTTTCCATGTGTTTTCTTTCAGGTGTTTTCAGGTGTTTCCAGGTGTTCTCAGGTGTTCTCAGGTGTTTCCAGGTGTTCTCAGGTGTTTCCATGTGTTTCCAGGTGTTCTCAGGTGTTCTCAGGTGTTTCCAGGTGTTCTCAGGTGTTTCCATGTGTTTCCAGGTGTTCTCAGGTGTTCTCAGGTGTTTCCATGTGTTTCCAGGTGTTCTCAGGTGTTTCCATGTGTTTCCAGGTGTTCTCAGGTGTTCTCAGGTGTTTCCATGTGTTTCCAGGTGTTCTCAGGTGTTTCCAGGTGTTTTCAGGTGTTTCCAGGTGTTCTCAGGTGTTTCCATGTGTTTCCAGGTGTTCTCAGGTGTTCTCAGGTGTTTCCAGGTGTTTTCAGGTGTTTCCAGGTGTTCTCAGGTGTTTCCATGTGTTTCCAGGTGTTCTCAGGTGTTCTCAGGTGTTTCCATGTGTTTCCAGGTGTTCTCAGGTGTTCTCAGGTGTTTCCATGTGTTTCCAGGTGTTCTCAGGTGTTTCCAGGTGTTCTCAGGTGTTTCCAGGTGTTCTCATGTGTTTCCAGGTGTTCTCATGTGTTTCCAGGTGTTCTCAGGTGTTTCCAGGTGTTCTCAGGTGTTTCCAGGTGTTCTCAGGTGTTTCCATGTGTTTTCTTTCAGGTGTTTTCAGGTGTTTCCAGGTGTTCTCAGGTGTTCTCAGGTGTTTCCAGGTGTTCTCAGGTGTTTCCAGGTGTTCTCAGGTGTTTCCAGGTGTTCTCATGTGTTTCCAGGTGTTCTCAGGTGTTTCCAGGTGTTCTCAGGTGTTTCCAGGTGTTCTCAGGTGTTTCCAGGTGTTCTCAGGTGTTTCCATGTGTTTTCTTTCAGGTGTTTCCAGGTGTTCTCAGGTGTTTCCAGGTGTTCTCAGGTGTTTCCAGGTGTTCTCAGGTGTTTCCAGGTGTTCTCAGGTGTTTCCAGGTGTTCTCAGGTGTTTCCAGGTGTTCTCATGTGTTTCCAGGTGTTCTCATGTGTTTCCAGGTGTTCTCAGGTGTTTCCAGGTGTTCTCATGTGTTTCCAGGTGTTCTCATGTGTTTCCAGGTGTTCTCAGGTGTTTCCAGGTGTTCTCAGGTGTTTCCAGGTGTTCTCAGGTGTTTCCAGGTGTTCTCAGGTGTTTCCAGGTGTTCTCAGGTGTTTCCAGGTGTTCTCAGGTGTTTCCATGTGTTTTCTTTCAGGTGTTTCCAGGTGTTCTCAGGTGTTCTCAGGTGTTCTCAGGTGTTTCCAGGTGTTCTCAGGTGTTTCCAGGTGTTCTCATGTGTTTCCAGGTGTTCTCATGTGTTTCCAGGTGTTCTCAGGTGTTTCCAGGTGTTCTCAGGTGTTTCCAGGTGTTCTCAGGTGTTTCCAGGTGTTCTCAGGTGTTTCCATGTGTTTTCTTTCAGGTGTTTCCAGGTGTTCTCAGGTGTTCTCAGGTGTTCTCAGGTGTTTCCAGGTGTTCTCAGGTGTTTCCATGTGTTTCCAGGTGTTCTCAGGTGTTCTCAGGTGTTTCCAGGTGTTCTCAGGTGTTTTCAGGTGTTTTCAGGTGTTTCCAGATGTTTCCAGATGTTTCCAGGTGTTTTCAGGTGTTTTCAGGTGTTTCCAGATGTTTCCAGGTGTTTCCAGGTGTTCTGCCGGGACCCTCAGGCTCTGGCGTCCAGGTGACGGTACAGGAACATGGACAGGATCATGGCAGCGATCTGGGAAACACAAACACAACACTGGAAATACTGGAAATGTCTATTTAAACAGATTAACTACACCTTTACGATCATGCAGAACTAAGACTGGTTGCAGTTCCTCGACTGACCACTAGAGGCTCCAAAACCTGACATTCAAGTTAAAATGCCCAACTTTAGAGCAAAAATGAACATAGTTACAGTCTGATTCAAAAACCGTTTTGGTCTCAATCGCCTGATTTTACATCCATGGTAACTCTGACAGGTGAATTCATATAAAGAAAATCACTTATTCCTAATATGAGTGATTGACAATCAGCTCAGCCAATGGCTAACCGTTATCTCTTCCTAATCAATAATCGTCATGCCACCGTGTTTAGCGAAGCAGCCAAACGTTGCATCAACCTAGGGTTGAGTCAACGTGTTTAAAGGTTTTATTCTGCTGTTTAGGTCTGCAGGCCGTCGGCTCTGAGGGGTTTTGGTTGGGATCCACCAAAGGACCTGGCAGCTAAAGCTACATTTGATTGACACATGGGGGGAGTGTTAGGATTGAACACAATCAGGTTTCTCAGGTGTTGTTTTTACCTCCAACGCTGCGATTCCTGCTGCGATTCCTCCCACGACGTTGGCCTGTTCCTTCAGGTTCCTCAGGATCTGTTTGTAGCAGCCCTGAGGACGGAAATGTGGATCAACTGCAGACAGAGATGATGCTGAAGGACCGGAACACGGACACTGCTACGTTTTTAACGGTTCCTCTGCATGAAATAAGCTGCTCAGTCCTGGTTGTATCTTCAAACTCAGCTTCCAGAAAACCTGCAGAGACGTCGCTGACTTTTTCTTCTCAGCTCGTTCAAGGTTCAAATTCAAGGTTTAATTCATCTATAACCAGGTGGTGTTGTTTCTGTCAGCCTGTTTCTATTTAGTTTTAGTCTAGTCTTTAGTTCATTCTCCTTTTAGTCGTGTCAAGTTTCAGTCGACTAAAAGTCATTTTATTCTTATTTTAGTCAGAATTGTCCAGGACCATTTTACTATAGGTTTTATTTTGTAATCTACATTTTAGTCTCGTTTTTATTCCTCTACGATATTTGCATTATATATTTAATCATCGTTATCGTCACATGACCAGTATTTTCGTTGCGTCTCGTCTCGTTTTCCTCAGGTGATAAACGTTCGTTGACGACGATATTTAGTCATAATTTTTGTTGAAGAAAGCAACTTTTGCTGGATGGATGGATGGATGGATGGATGGATGGTGATTTTAGTCTAGTTTTAGTCAAAGATTGTATTTAGCCAAACCCATTTTACAATTCAAACAAGGTTTCTTATTATTATTATATTATTGTTACCTTATAGACTCAAGAATACATTCATTCCAGATACAGAAGACTCTCATTTGAGTTCACAACATATTTATTTTTCCACATTTCTCCCCATCTTTTTCTTTTTCGACAACGTTGATGAAAGCAACTTTACAACCAGGTCATGTTTTAACCGGGTTGTTTCTCTGACTATCGCTGCTACTTTTAGTCGGTTTGGTACCAAACTGAGAGGGCGTCTCGCTGCGTTACAGTCTTCTAAACTAAACTGGACCAGTGTTTTCTGTTCCACCTGCACACGGCTGCGTTACAGTCTTCTGAACTAAACTGGACCTTGGTTTCTCTGTTCCACCTGCACTCGGCTGTGTTACAGTCTTCTAAACTAAACTGGACCTTGGTTTCTCTGCTCCACCTGCACACGGCTGCGTTACAGTCCTCTAAACTAAACAGGACCTCTGTTTCTCTGTTCCACCTGCACGCGGCTGCGTTGGGCCTCGGCCGGGCTGCAGGGGAAGCCGCCGGTCCGGCAGCAGCCGGGCGGCAGGTTCCCCCCGTTCTGCTGCTCGAACCTGGAGCCCACGAAGTCGCTGTAGTTGGAGAAACCGCAGCAGCTCAGCTGGAAACAGAGAGGAAGACGCTCAGACGGACGTTTACAGCGACCCAACCCCCCCTGAAGGTCCAGCGTCTGAACCAGGTCCAGGTCTGGACTGGATCTGCTGCTGGGTTTGGGATCATTTCCTGTCACACGACCCAGATACAACTAGTATTTATTAGTTCTGTCAGGCGATTATAAAAATTAATCTAATTAATTACAGGATTTATAATTAATTAATATAATTAGTCGCATTTTAATCTCATATCTGCTAAAGGTCCCCAAATGAAGAATTAGAATTCTAGGACATTACAAAATTGCAGTGCATGACTAATCAATTGAATAAGAGAATCACTAAGAAAAGAAGATTTGAAATCCACATTTTTATTGGTGAATTTTTGTTTCATAAATGAAATTTAAAAGAAAAAGCTCAAGCACATCAGCAAACCAATTAGGCCAGGTGCATTATTCAAAAATGCAATACAAATACAGTGATACAAACTAGTAGCTGTAACGTTTACAGTGGAACTTGTCCGGACATGTTTAGTGTTTAAATAATAATTCAGGCTGGAGCAGCTCCGCTGATAGGAACATTATTTTTTTTTAAATGTACAAATCACTGCGTTCTTGTTGATAGTCCCGTCTTCTTTCTTTTTATACATAAACTTGCCGTTCAAAGGCCCAGCAAAGATTAGCTGATTCTCCCCTGAGTCGTCCAGGTCTGTCACTGCTTTGTTAGTTTGACCAGCAGCAGGAGGGAAGTGACTACGGCTCCCTCAATGGGACAAATTTAAAATACTCGCGCATTTTGCCACTCATAATTAATTGCATTAATTTTCATAACGCATTTATTAGCAGTGAAATTAATTAATGTAATTAACACGCTAAACTGACAGCCCTAGTATTTAACCGTCCTCACATGTGTCTCTAGGAGAATCTGGTCTACAGAAGAGTTCATGGGAGTGACAGGTGTCCAGGTCCAGACCATCATCCCTCCACCTCCGTGCTTGACAGTGAGTCTGAGGTGGTTCTGCTGAAATGTTTGGTTTTCTCCAAACATGGTGTTGGACATTGAGCCAAACATCTCCAGCCTTTTCTGGAAGTCATCTGGTTGGTTCAGATGCAGTTTTATGGACTTCAGTCGTGCTTTCATGTTCTTCTCGGACAGAAAATGTTTTTTTTTCCTGTCAATTGCAACCATGAACATGTTATCTCACATGTTCCTTTCGTCCTAAAGTGAATTGTGTTTGACTGATGTTTTCAATAATCAGCAGCGCTCCTGGTTTGTACATAAATGATCTCTGTTGTCCAGAGAGGAGACATGCCAGCCCTGCTCCAGGTTCTGGCCCAGTGTGGGACGTTGGAGGTCTTTACCTCCGTCATGGTGGTGTTCCAGATCTCAGTGACCACAGGATCACTGCCGTAGTCCTTCTGTAGGACCGGGGTCGACCACGCTCTCAGGATCCCCTCCGCCTGTAAAACACACAACCAAACACACACACACACACACACACACACACACACACACACACACACACACACACACACACACACACACACACACACACACACACACACACTTATCTGTCACACACATGTGTCTTCCCCAGACACTCACCAGAACTAAACTGCATCAGAAAAAGGGTCAGACCTGAAACAAGAGACCGCAGTCCAGAAGTCAGCACGCAAAGCCAACTGAAACGGATTGGTTTCCATCAGTTTGGGGTTTTTTTTTTCGCGATTTGGGTTTTTGTCACGTCTTTTGTATTTACGTCCTGTTTTATTTTGAAATTCCATGTCCTTCGTCTTAGTTCTGTCTTGACTTCCATGTTCCCATCTGCCCTGATTGTCTGCACCTGTGTCTCGTCAAGACTTCTGTATATACCAGGGGTCGTCAACCCGCGGCTCTAGAGCCGCATGTGGCTCTTTAGCGCCGCCCTAGTGGCTCCTGGAGCTTTTTCAAAAATGTTTGACCTTTTTTTTTTTCCTTTTTTTAATTTTTTTTTCTCCTTTTTTTCCTTTTTTTCCTTTTTTTCTTCTTTTTTTTCTTCTTTTTTTTCCTTTTTTTAAATTTTTTTCCTTCCTTTTTCCTTTCCTTTTTAATCTTGACATTTCGACTTTTTTCTCGACATTTCGACTTTTTTCTTGAAATTTCGACTATTTCCTCGACATTTCAACTTTTTTCTCAACATTTCGACTTTTTTCTCGAAATTTTGACTTTTTTCTCGGCATTTCGACTTTTTTCTCAACATTTCTACTTTTTTCTCGACATTTCGCCTTTCGCCATTTGCATTCATTCTAAGGCTTATACAAGGCTTTTCACTTTTTGCAGCTCCAGACATATTTGTGTTTTGTGTTTTTGGTCCAATATGGCTCTTTCAACATTTTGGGTTGCCGACCCTTGGTGTATATCTTGTCTTGTCTTTCCCTTCCTCCCTGCTGGTCCGTACTGTTTCTACCTCCATGTGTCATGTCGTGTATTTGGATTTCTGGTCTTGTGCTTGTGTTTTTTTTCTGCTCAGCAGCACTTTGGTTTTTCAGTTAATTAAACCAGGAGTTTTTGGACTTCCTGTTTCCTCTGCTCCTGCATCTGGATCCTCCTCAGCCACACCTTGACACAAACACACCTATACCTCAAAAACAGGAAACAGGACTGCCACTAGTTGAGCTCAGTAGTCCAGATTTGTGCAGAACCCAAATATTAAATCCAAATATTAAAACAGAAAACCTGTAATGGCAATGGCTCTAATTTGAAAAATATCACAAAAACCTTTTTACGTCTTCACAAGGTGGTTTTTCAGGCATTTAAACAATCCAGTTCATCGCCAAAACATAAAGGTAATGCCTTTTGTGCATTTGCACATCTCTGGCAGTGCTGGTTGTGATAGACAATCAATCTAAGGTCATTAAAATCTAGTTTCCAGCTGCTTTGGCCTCGTTATTATAATGTAGTTGTGCTATATAATGCTATAACACATTATTACTGCATTAGATAAGGGTTTTAAATCTGAATAATAATGTGAAGGATCAACCGCTGCTTTCATCATCTGACTATGATAAGCAATAAATGATAAGTTATATACAATAGGGGTATGCATAGACCTCACCTTCACCACGGACTGCTGCTAAAGAAATTGGAAAGATATGGTGTCAGAGGGAAAGCAAATCAATGACTAAAAAGCTACGTCTTGGACAGACTTCAGTATGTCCACATAAATAATGTTGATTCCGATAAGGAACATATTACTTTTGGAGTCCCCCAAGGCTCAGTATTGGGTCCAAAACTTTTTATTTTATATATAAATGCTGTTTGTGATGAGCTGTGTCTTGTTCGCTGACGACACCAGTCTGTGTTGTTCAGGAGAAAATCTTGACCAGCTTCTGAACACAGTGCAAAAAGAACTAACGATGTTAAAAAAGTGGTTTTATGTCAATAAACTTTCACTAAATATAGATAAAACAAAATTCATTATTTTTGGTAATAGAAAGATTGACAGTGAGGCTAAAATCATGATAAATGAAGTAGAAATCATAGAAAAATAAAGTATAAAAAAAAAGAAATAGAACGAGTTTTTGAAAATAAGTTTTTGGGCATAACAATTGACAATAAACTAAATTGGAAACCACATATAAACAACCTAAGGCTAAAACTATCCAGAACTATTGCTGTAATGAACAAAATGAAAACAGTTCTAAACACAGAGTCCCTCTATCTGCTGTACTGTTCCCTCGTACTCCCACACATCAGTCTGGGGGAACAACTATAAAACAGTAATAAACCCAATCTATTTACTTCAGAACTGTTAGCAAGTCTGATTAATACTCGCCTACAAACCCACTGTTTATTGACCTCAAATCCTTGAAACTAATTGATATAGTTGAATTAAACACTCCTAATGTATAAGGCACAAGCATCTCCTTCCATCCTGTATCCAGAGTCTGTTCCAGCTAGAGACACTGCTATATATAATAGAACCAAAACTAGGATAAATACTAAAGAAAGATGCATATCGGTTACAGGAGTTTAAATATGGAACAGCCTAAATAATGAATTAAAAAACTGTAGTTCAATAAATACATTTAAAACGATGTATTAATCCAATATAATCGAAAGATACAGAACATTAGTGTGATACAAAACTATAGATATACATAAATACATACAATAAATATATAAATACATATATATATATATATATATATATATATATTATGCTCCATACTATATGAAACGATTACAATAATAAGAATAATTGTTGTTGTTTTCTGAGATCCGTCTTCTGTTTGTTTTTTACTTGATTTTTCTGTCATATTTACGTTTGTTTTCCTTCTTGTTTTGCATGTGTGTTTATTTTGCTGTTTTCTGTTGTTGTAGATTGTTTGTCCTTGTTGTATTAGTATCAACTATGAAGTAATCAAAGTTAAAAAGGGAAGGCACAATAAGCTCAGGCTTCAGTCTACACCTTTTAGTCGGTTTATTCCTTACTTCTTTTTTTTATTTGATTTTTTTATTATTTCTTTCCTACAAAAGGAAGTGAAATGCAATGTATTGTATCAATTGAAATTGATCGACCAAATAAACGACTACTACTACTACTATGTTTTCAACAGCCGTAGCAGCAATTGCAATAATTTGTCAAAGAGTAAAGAAGTTTTTGTCCATTTTCAACGTTTAGATCTTCTTTTTCATTTTTCCACAGAGGAGGCGAGAATAACGCTTACCGTATTCCAAAGACAGTTAGATGGAAACATCGCCCCCCTGCGGTGCTTAACTTTTTATTGCAAATTCAGAGTCGGATTTTATTTTGCACCAAGTGCAGGAAATGCAGCTATGAAATAAAAGAGATTAAATAAATCTCTCAATAATGTTTGACAGCAGTTAGTCTGACACGCTTGATACAACCTCACAATATCGCAGGCACTTCCTGCTCTTTGAACTCAAGCGTGCATGAAACGACGTCTGGGAGTTCCAGTAATTCAGCCAGTCTTAGCAGGATGTTTGTGAGAGCGAGAGAGATCGATCCGTGTCACTTCTCGGTTGGCATTGTGGAGTCACTTTCTGGGAACCTTCAGACCAGGATCTAATTATGACTTCAATTTTACCTCTACAGGTATTGATTTCCTCGTCAATAACACTGCAGATGTGCTGCAATCAGCTTTAGACGCTGTTGCTCCTCTGAAAAAGAAGCCTTTCGCCACAGGAGCTTAGCACCCTGCTATAATTCATGTCTCTGCATGATGAAACAAAAAATGGGAAATGAAAAGGAATTGTAAGTCTGTAGATTGTCATTGTGCATGGAAATATGGTATAATAGTAATAAAGAAGCCTTTGCAAAGCTACAACCGCTTATTATTCATCGTTGATGGAAAAATAACCCAAATTTTCTGTTCAGTGCTGTAGCCAGACTGACAGTCACAGCTTCACTACCTGCAGCTCTCAGTAATAAAGACTTCATGAGCTTCTTCAGGAGTAAAATCCTCAGAATTGGAGAAGAAAGTACATAAAAATACATGAAAAGAAAGACTCCCCTCGGTGCCCCCCTTGTTGACAGCATGGGGTCAGTAACTGATAATCTATCCAAGGCACTGGTTGAAGTCCTCCAACCCATTATTGGCCTCTCGGAACATCAAAAACTTAAAACTGTTTAAATCAAAAACATGAAAATGGTAAAAGACGAGATTGACATCTCACATTTTGTATCATTGCTCAGGAAACCCCTGCCCCCTTATGATCCAGGTCCTGGTCCAGGTTTATTTCCTCTTAAAAGTTTTTACAGGCCGTTGGTTCGAGGTCTCTGAAAATTGCATTAAGAAAATGTGTATTGTAATAGAGGCTTTATCAAAGAAATTGAATTGAATGAATTAATTACCCAGGACCAGGACCGTGTACTTCATTATCACCCAGGACTAGGACCTCATAATTACCCAGGACTAGGACCTTATCATCATATAGTCACTTCTGATTCTGATTCACATCCTCCCTTATCTCTGTTCTCTTTGTCTTCTTGTGCTGTTTTTGTTTCTCCTTTGATCAGTAACCACACACACACTCGGAGTGATGCTCTTTTTCTTTCTGGGCACAGATGCAGGAGATGCCCAACAGCATGCTGGGATTTGTACTTCAATTAAAAGTACCCCCGAAGAAGATGAGAGAGAAGTAAAGATCACAAAGGGTTTATTCTTCACAGCAAATCAACCCCCCACACACACACATACACTCACACACACTAATACACTAGAGCGCGCGCACACACACACACACACACACACACACACACACACACACACACACACTAATACACTAGAGCGCACACACACACACACACACACACACACACACACACACACACACACACACTAATACACTAGAGCGCACACACACACACACACACACACACACACACACACACACTAGAGCGCACACACACACCAGAGCTGGCACTAATGCAGAGCTGACTAAAGCAGGACGCCATCACACATTCATTAATGTCTGTCTTCATCTTCAGCTGGATGTGTCTCTGTTCCTCCGTGTTTCAATTATCTTTCTGCTTTTATTTTCCTCAGAGATAAAAACATCAAACATCCAGATTTCCTTAATAAGTCATGAAGCACATTTTTGTCTGGCTGTGGAAGTTTGTATGATGATGCATCTAAGGAAGAGGAGAGAATGGAAGTAAGGAGCTTCTTTCTAACTATTCCGTGACAATAAGGTTGGATGGAGAGACTCAAGTAGGGGATTATGGGTCAGGGTTGGGTCAGGGTTGGTTTGGGTCAGAGTTGGGTCAGGGTCAGGGTTGGGTTAGGGTTGGGTTAGGGTTGGGTTAGGGTTGGGTTAGGATTGGGTCAGGGTTGGGTTAGGGTTGGGTCAGGGTTGGGTTAGGGTTGGGTCAGGGTTGGGTCAGGGTTAGGATAGGGTTAGGTTAGGGTTGGGTCAGGGTTAGGATAGGGTTAGGTTAGGGTTAGGTTAGGGTTGGGTCAGGGTTAGGTTAGGGTTAGGTTAGGGTTGGGTCAGGGTTAGGGTTGGGTCAGGGTTAGGATAGGGTTAGGTTAGGGTTGGGTCAGGGTTAGGTTAGGGTTGGGTCAGGGTTAGGTTAGGGTTGGGTCAGGGTTAGGATAGGGTTAGGTTAGGGTTGGGTCAGGGTTAGGTTAGGGTTAGGTTAGGGTTGGGTCAGGGTTAGGGTTGGGTCAGGGTTAGGATAGGGTTAGGTTAGGGTTGGGTCAGGGTTAGGATAGGGTTAGGTTAGGGTTGGGTCAGGGTTAGGATAGGGTTAGGTTAGGGTTGGGTCAGGGTTAGGTTAGGGTTGGGTCAGGGTTGGGCTAGTGTCAGGGTTGAGCTAGGGTCAGGGTTGGGTCAGGGTTGGGTTAGAGTTGGGTCAGAGTTGGGTTAGGGTTGGGTCAGGGTTGGGTCAGGGTTGGGTTAGAGTTGGGTCAGAGTTGGGTCAGGGTTGGGTTAGAGTTGGGTTAGAGTTGGGTCAGAGTTGGGTTAGGGTTGGGTCAGGGTCAGGGTTGGGTTTGTATTGGGTTAAACCAGAGGTCGGCAACACAACATGTTGAAAGAGCCATGTTGGACCAAAAACACAAAAAAACAAGTATGTCTGGAGCCGCAAAAAAATAAAAGTCTTGTATCAGCCTTAGGATGAAGGCAACACATACTGTATGTATCTATATTAGTTACAACTGGGTACTCGGCTGCAAATGTAGCTGCTAATGTCTTTCCACATGACTCTTTTTGTTATTGGACAACTTCTCACTACAGAGCAAACATTCAGGCAATGAATGCAAATGATTCGCTCCAAGAAATGTTGAATCCTCTTTTCTCCTCAGTTATTTTTATCTTTTTCCCTTTGGAAACAATCCCTTTGGCCAGTTTGTTTACAACAGCCACCTGCCTGGCGCCGCCCTGCTGGTAGAAACGTGTGTTGCAGGCTCTGACGCAAATCTTCATTAACAGAAATGTTGAAATTTAATATTTGTTCTACACATTTTTACAGCATTGGAAAACCTTAAGAATGTTTGTGTTATGTTCGTCCTCCTACATCAACCATATGAAAACAAAAAATATATTTACCTCCCCCATCTATTTCCATTTTCAAACATTTTTCAAAAAGCTCCAGGGAGCCACTAGGGCGGCGCTAAAGAGCTGCGGGTTGCCGACCCCCGGATTAGGGTCAAGGCTGGGTCAGGGTTGGGTTAGAGTTGGGTTAACCAAACCCTAACCCAGCCCTAACCCAACCATAACCCAATCCAGAGTTGGGTTATGGTTGGGTTAGGGTTTCCCAAGCCTTAACCAAACCCTGACCCAACCCTGACCCTGGGAGGATAATGTTCCCTCTGCTCCTGGAGCCTCATACACTTTACATCTTCAGACTGATCCTCACTAACCTCCTTCTACGCGTCTCATTTGAAAGACTTTTCATTATCGTATACTGTGGCAATAAATGGAAATGGAGCAATGTGTGTGTGGAGGGGAGAGATGGGAATACATATGTAAATGGGCTGTTTTGCATACAAACTGTTGTAGCTTCAGTATTTCAGAGTAATAAATTGCTCAAAGTGGGAGCCTTTGAGTGGGAGGTAATTCAACCGACGACTCGCCTCTGTGATGGAGAATTTACACCTGAGATAAAACTCAGAGAGGGGAGGAGGAGGCGAGAGGGTGAAGGGGAGAGACGGAACCAGGAGACAAAAAAAGGGGGTAAGAAGGAGGAGGAGGAACTTACAAATGAGGCGTAGGCTAAAGCCACAACTCCAGCTGCCACTTCAGCGAAGAAGATGATGAGGATGATGGAGCAGAACTGTGGCAAAGGAGGAAGATGTGAAGTTAGTAAACCCACTGTCCTGCCTCTACTGCCATCATCAGTCAGCCTAAGGACACTTGTCACATGTCCGGTGTCTTCCAGTGGCGGCCGGTCAGTAGGGGGCGCTAGAGCGCCGCCCCCATCAAATCAAGAGAAGAAGAATAAACTAAAATAAAAAACATGCTGTAAAATGCAAATAATTATTAAAAGAAGGTGTTATTTCAGTCTGTGGTTGACTGTCAATAATAATTAAATGTTGTTTAAATATGTTTAAATAATGTTTTTTATTTTATTTTATTTACTTCCGGTCAGACAGAATCCAGTGTAAACTCTCCAACATTTGATAATCACGTGACCTGAGGATCTTTTAATTGGTTTAATTAGATTGGTAACGGGACTCAGTCGTGTTCGTCCCAGAAACTCAGTTATCAGCAACCAATCAGTGATCAGTATCATGACTCGTATGTTGTTTTAATCTAATGTGATTGGACAATTCCTTCCCGTCTTTTTTAGAAAATCAAACTGAACTACACAAACCAGATTTTTACGTTTGTTTTAAATAGGTTAAATGTATATGGAAGAGTATTAGGGCCATGCAGGAGAAAAATAAAAATTATATTTTAGAGGAGGACATTTTTTTTTTTTCAAAATTCAAATTTTCATGAATAAAGTTGAAATGTTGAGAAAAAAGGCGAGATTTCGACTTTATTCTTGAAATTGTATTTTAACATTAATCTCGACATTGCAACTTTTTTTTCTCGAAGTGCACAATGAAAAACAATCTTCCCCTCTCAAATATTTTTTCTCCTGCATGGCCCTAATACTCTTAATACTTTATACTACACTTGCTTTTGAAACAATATTTGTTGATCAAATATCTGAAAGAAAGGAACGTTATCTTTTCAAATAATATAAATTCCAGACAGAACAATAGAATTGTTCATGTTTTTCTTCTCTCTAATGTGTAAAATAAACTGAAACCAAACCAGGAAGAACAAAACAATACAAAATAACAGTGGACCTGTTGAAATGTTAAACCCCAACTTTTTGTTCAGTTTTCTTTTTCCACTGCAGCAGAACTGAACTGCTTCACTAAAACTTATGACCAATAAGTACGTAATAGTATTAGGGCCATGCAGGAGAAAAAATATTTGAGAGGGGAAGATTTTGTGTCGAGAAAAAAGTTGAAATGTCGAGAAAAAAGTTGAAATGTCGAGATTAATGTTGAAATACAATTTAGAGAAAAAAGTCGAAATCTCGAGATTAATGTTGAAATACAATATTAAGAATAAAGTCGAAATTTCGAGAATAAAGTCGAAATTTCAACTTTATTCACAAAATTTTGACTTTTTTCTCAATATTTAGACTTTTTCCTCAAAATTGTACTTCAACATTAATCTTGACATTTTGACTTTTTTCTCAACATTTCAACTTTTTTCTCAACATTTCGACTTTTTTCTCAAAGTTAAATAATGAAATGAATGAAAAAAATGTCTTCCTCCTCTAAAATATTACTTTAATTTTTCTCCTGTCTGGCCCTAATACTCTTCCTTAAATAAGCCATCGTTGGATGGTTACATTTTTCAAAATTAAAGGACCAAAATATTATTTTTCTACCTTTCTTTTTCCCCGTTTTACCAAGTTTGTACCTGACCGTGACCTACAGGTCCCTGATCTCTCACCGCCAGCAGCAGACACTTGCTCTCCTTGTGGGCCCCGCCGAGGCCCAGCAGGCCCAGCAGGACCAGCACCGCCCCCACGGCCGTGCAGAAGAAGCCCACGTTGATGTAGAGCAGGGCCTGATGGGAGAACGGGCCCAGCAGCTGCAGGAAGGGGCCGCCGTCCACGCTCACCCACAATCCCGAGGCCAGCAGAGCCACGCCCCCCACCTGCAGGACACAGGAAGTGACATCACACACAGGTAAACACCTCTGAGCAGGACGTTTGTGTCGTTAGAGAGGAAGAACGTCAGAGTTTAATGATGAGTAAAGCTGTAAACTTGTTGTGAGTGTGATCCAGGTGAAGTGAACAGCTTCATGTGGAAATCAAAACCTGTAGATATGAATGAACCACCAATCATCTGCATTCGGAATGACTTAATTTGACTGTTTCAGAGCGGGGCTGTGTCTAAAGAAATCAGATTTTCAAGAGAACTGTACCAGATATCTCCATAAAACCACTGGTTAGTATTCGATAGCATTCAAGACAACTAAAGCCTGAATTATGGTTCTGCGTTAAACCAACGCAGAGCCTACGCCGTTGCCGTGACGCTGTTGCTGTGACGCCGTTGCCGTGACGCCGTTGCCGTGACGCTGTGACGCCGTTGTGAACTGCGTTGCTACCAAGCGAACCAATCACAGCCTCTCGATCTGCGTCGCTTTGACGTGTAGTTACATTTTTTGGGAGGTGCAGGTCAGTGACCGCGTAGCCCTCGCCGTACGGCGCGCATCGCCGCGTATCCTACGGCGTAGGCTCTGCGTCGATTTAACGCGAAACCATAATTCAGGCTTAAGTAATAGTATATTTTACGGGGATTTATGTTTTTCTGATAAATGAGAGAAAAGTGAAGGAGTCCTATAGGCCTATGTTCTTATCAGTGTTGGGGTAGATACTCAAAAAAAGTAATCCATTACATATTACTAGTTACTTTTTTTAAAGTAATCCCTTACACTACTTAGTTACTGGTTGCTGAAAGTAACTAGTTACATTACTAGTTACATTACTTTTGGATTACTCTGCAATATCACCTGAGCTGCACCATAACTCGATTACCAATGAACAACATATACAGGACTCAGAAAATTAGAATATTGTGATTTTCTGTAATGCAATTACAAAAACAAAAATGTCATACATTCTGGATTCATTACAAATCAACTGAAATATTGCAAGCCTTTTATTATTTTAATATTGCTGATCAGTTTAAGAAAACTAAAATATCCTATCTCAAAAAATTAAAATATTCTGGGAATCTTAATCTTAAACTGTAAACCATAATCAGCAATATTAAAATAATAAAAGGCTTGCAATATTTCAGTTGATTTGTAATGAATCCAGGATGTATGACATTTTTGTTTTTTTAATTGCA
>NC_084599.1:43368063-43380563 GCF_033807715.1 Cololabis saira
AGATGAAGATCCGTGTCCCACCGCAGCATCAAAACCTCTGGTACCGACTAGGGCCGTGTTGAAAAAATCGATTTTCCGATTCTAACTTGATTCTCATATTAATTCCTAAAAATCGATTCGTATGTCTAAGGATCGATTTTTATTATTTTTTCATCATTACATTACAACTTTTGGTATAGAGGGTCTGCATTGACATCACTTCCCCACTTATGCCCCCTTACTCGCACTGAGTGGCAAAACATCAGCAAAAATGGCTGCAACTAGTGGTGAAGACGGGATAACAGCTGATTATGGGCTTAAATTAAAGGCAGTTGGACTTGCCAGTTACCCGTACAGTTACCCCAAGAACCATGGGTTCATGGACATTAATATTCAATACAGTTACCCCAAGAACCAGTGGTCCATTGACATTAATATTTGGTACAGTTACCCCAAGAACCAGTGGTCCATGGACATTAATATTTGGTACAGTTACCAAGAACCAGTGGTCCATGGACATTAATATTTGGTACAGTTACCCCAAGAACCAGTGGTCCATGGACATTAATATTTGGTACAGTTACCCCAAGAACCAGTGGTCCATGGACATTCATATTTGGTACAGTTACCAAGAACCAGTGGTCCATGGACATTAATATTTGGTACAGTTACCCCAAGAACCAGTGCTCCATGGACATTAATATTTGGTACAGTTACCAAGAACCAGTGCTCCATGGACATTAATATTTGGTACAGTTACCAAGAACCAGTGGTCCATGGACATTAATATTTGGCCACGAATCCAGTTTCCTGATATTTATATGTACTTAATTTCTATGCCGGGGAAATACACGAAGCAAAGCTTGAAGGCATACAGAAGTCTGTGACATCATGCGCATTGCCTCTATTTTTGTGTTTATGCCCAAAAAAGGGTGTTTTGTTGGGCACAATGTTTTTGCCTTTAAATATGGTATGTATTGGTATTTATTGGAAACATTAAAGCTTTCAGTTATAATTGCATAAATTGTCTATTTTTCATTACTTTATATACTGTCTTGGGGTTACATTTGCATAAAATGCGAAGTTACACTGGTGATGGATAAGCCCTGAATGCAGGCATTGTGTGACGTAGAATTGGTCTGAGTCACCGCACGAATCAGCACAGATTACTTTTATAATATTGTATTTGACCCTGTCTTTGTACGTTTTGACCGTATAGAAGCGTAATTCTCGTCAGTTGTGTGAAATAAGACCTTTGATTCACCGTATGAATTGTTACAGATTACTTTTGTAATACTGTATTTGACCCGGTCTTTGTACGTTTTGACCGTATAGAAACGTAATTCTTGCCATTGTAAGAATGAGATTCAGAATCCAATTTAAAATGGTATTACTTGCGTATAAAGCCCAAAACGGCTTAGCTCAGCATTATTTGCAAGACCTGATAGTGCCTTATGTTCCTGGCAGAGCTCTCTGTTCTCGGAGTGCAGGTTTACTCGTAGTTCCTAGAGTATCCAAATGTAGATTTGGAGGGCGGGCGTTCTGCTATCAGGCACCATTACTATGGAACCAACTTCCAATCTGGGTTAAGGAGGCTGACACCACCTCCACCTTTAAAACTAAACTTAAAACCTTTCTGTTTAGTAAAGCCTATAGTTAGTGTTTAGTAAACCTCTAGCTGGTGTTGGTAAATCTCTAGGTAGTGTACACTCTAGTCACTAGAGTCCCCACCCCCCTCTGGTCATCCCGCTGCTGCTTCCACCTGCCTGCTGTGCTTTTGACGTCCCCGACCCCCCAGTCTGGCCCTCGGCGGGAGGGTCCTTCCTTATGAGCCTGGTCCTGCTCAAGGTTTCTTCCCTCCTAAAGGGGAGTTTTTCTTGCCACTGTTTGGTTTAAGGTTTTTCTCCCACTAGGGGAGTTTTTACCTGCCATTGTTTATGTAATAACTGCTCGGGGGTTTATGTTCTGGGTCTCTGGAAAGAGTCTAGAGACAACATCTGTTGTTATAGACGCTATATAAATAAAATTTAATTGAATTGTTTCACCGAGGGAAGTGGGAAACGTCCTCTCGATTCCTTGTATGTCTGACATGTGATGAATCGATAATAAAGCTACTTTGACTTTGAATTGAGATGTACCTGCTGTACTTTACTGCCCTTACTTTTTAACAACTTGTGCTTTTTATCATTTTACCTCTTTTCTTATCACTTTATTTCATTGTATTTGTTATGTACTGTTTAACTGTGTCTTGCCACTTTTAATGTTGATGTAAAGCACTTTGAATTACCTTGTGTTGAATTGTGCTGTACAAATAAACTTGCCTTGCGTTAACACTCGGAGAAAGAGACTGTTCTTGTAATCCCAGTAACTGAGATCAATCTAACCTCTTGCAGGTGAAGCGGCAGGAGATAATGAAACAGCAGAAGGGTTGAAGAGGTCATGTGACCATATTCTCCCCTCTGAGCTGCATGCTGGGAAATATACCAGGAAATGCTCGGCAATATTTGAAGCATTAAACTTGTATTGCTAGTATGTTATGGATTATTTGTGTGCCAAGATCGTAGTCATCCTGTTTGGTTCAATACTTTTTCCTTTCGTTTTTTAAAATAAAAAATAAAAACATAAATATGCATGGCGGTATCTTCACACACATCCCACATTAATAAATAAATCTGCGCCAGAAAGCAACGGTAATAATTTCCGTCAAGGCTGACGGACTGCAGCTTGAAAATATATATAAATATTTCATTGCCCTGCTGAAATATCTTGCGGTATGTCATTCATATCCTTACTGTTGTTACACAAACAAGAAACAGATCTGGGACACAGACTGGAAACATAGCAGTCACTTTTTAAATAAAGAGACAACTTCTGTTGTATTTGACGCTGTATAAATAAAATTGAAATTGAAATTAAAATTGAAAATTAAATGTTTTTCACCAACAAATCTTAAGATTGAAGTTTCTCTAATTCTGTTTTTACTCATCAATCTCCTCCAGATTGTCTGTGCATTTATTATTTCATTTTTTTTACATAATTAGGGCCCGAGCACTGACAGTGTGAAGGCCGTATTGTATCTGTTTTTAATTTTTTTTATTTTTATTTTTCCGACGAAATGAGGACCTTTTTTCCCCCTAAACGTGCCCCAAAAGTCACCAAATTTTGCACCAAGCCAGGCCTGGCAAAAAATCTGATATTTTATGTTTTGCATTAATGGGCGTGGCCTAACGGCTCAACAGCGCCCCCTAGAAAACTTTGTGTCTCAAGCCCCACGATACGGTTTGACGTACATGCACGAAAATCAGTACACACCTGTATCATGTCACAACTTAAAGAAAAGTCTCTTGGCGCCATGGCCGAAACCGAACAGGAAGTCAGCCATTTTGAATTAATCGTGAAATTTTGGCGCAATTTATGCCATTTCTTCGGCCGCTTCTTCCCCTGAACCGTAACGTGCACCCAGGTGTGTTATACATCAAAATGTGCGTCTCCATCCTGCGACTACGTGCATTACTTTTCTCAGTCAAAAGCGTTACCGTAGCGACGCTAGACGCCAAAAAGCGCGCCCACCTTTCATCTGATTGGTCCATATGTGATAGTTCCTACTTTCTGCCATAACTTTTGAATGGTTTGATACAGAGAGTCGTGGGTGGTTTCATCCGCTAAATGTCCAGGCCTGAAGAATCTACATCAAGTCATACAAGCTTCCACTGCAGCCTGAACGTGCACAAGGGTGGAGGACCGTTCATCGCTGCTTGCAGCTTTAATTTTTGTTTGGGTTTGTTTGATGAAAAGTTTACAAGGTGGTAATCAAGCTTCTTTCTTCCTCTCCTAACAGCTTTCTTCCTTTTACTTTTACTGACTCTGCCGTCTTCCTCCAAAACCACCTCATCTCAAATGTCTAACCCGGGGGTCGGCAACACAAAATGTTGAAAGATCCATATTGGACCAAAAACAGAAAAAACAAATATGTCTGGAGCCACAAAAAATTAAAAGTCTTGTATCAGCCTTAGAATGAAGGCAAATGGCGAAATGACGAGAAAAGAGTCAAAATTTCAAGAAAAAAGTCGAAATGTTGAGAAAAAAGTCGAAATGTTGAGAAAAAAATCGAAATGTCGAGAAAAAAGTTGAAATGTCGAGATCAAAAAGGACAGAAAAAAGGAAGAGAAAAATAGAAAAAAGCAAAAAATGAAGAAAAAAAATAAAAGAGAAGAAAAAAAGAGAAAAAAGAGAAAAAAAAGGGGAAAAAAGAGAAAAAATATTTTGAAAAAGCTCCAGGGAGCCACTAGGATGGCTCTAAAGCCGCGTGTTGCCGACCCCTGGTCTAACCGATGGACGGATGGACCAGCAAAGTCCCTCCTAATATGGGACATCGATCCAAGAACCAGTCTACCTTCTCTAACTAAAGTGTTTCCAACCCGTCCTCCTTTAAACATGTCTTCTAACTCTCTTCCTGCACTACTGAAGCTCTTCATCCTCCAGGTTCCCTCCCCATCCCTTTGTTTGCCTCCCTGCACCATTTCACCGGGCACACAGTGTCTCGTCGTAGCATCATGGACAAAGAGCCCCCGTGGCTTGTGAAAGGTTAATGCTTTGAGTGATAGTAAATTGTTTGACTATTTCAGGGAGCTGTGAAAGGTATAACTGAAGCATAAAATCTGATCATCTGCCTCCCTGCTCGTCCTCCTCCTTAACTCATCTGCAGCGCCTCACTCCGTTATTGTAACGTCCATTCTTTCTCTCTCCCCATCATGTTCTTTTTCCAATTTTGTGTTTTTATATGTTTTTTTTATTTGGTTCGATGTTGTCGACACCCCAGTGGCCCATATTAGGTAGTGATCTCGGTTGCTCCAGACGGTTTGGGTCATGGCATAATTACCTGAGCAGCCGCAGGTCACCTGACCTCCTCACCTGCCACCTCCTCCAGCTCCACTGTGGAGAAACAAGTCATTCCCCAGCGAACTAGGAGATATAGAGGGTCTGCATAGACGTCTCTTCCCCATTGGACCCCCTTACTCACACTGAGTGGCAAAACATCAGCAAAAACAGCTGCAACTAGTGGAGAAGACGGGATAACAGCTGATTATGGGCTTAAATTAGCGTCAGTTGGACTTGACAGTGACCCGTACAGTTACCAAGAACCAGTGGTCCATGGACATTAATATTTGGTACAGTTACCAAGAACCAGTGGTCCATGGACATTAATATTTGGTACAGTTACCAAGAACCAGTGGTCCATGGACATTAATATTTGGTACAGTTACCAAGAACCAGTGGTCCATGGACATTAATATTTGGTACAGTTACCCCAAGAACCAGTGGTCCATGGACATTAATATTTGGTACAGTTACCAAGAACCAGTGGTCCATGGACATTAATATTTGGTACAGTTACCCCAAGAACCAGTGGTCCATGGACATTAATATTTGGTACAGTTACCAAGAACCAGTGGTCCATGGACATTAATATTTGGTACAGTTACCCCAAGAACCAGTGGTCCATGGACATTAATATTTGGTACAGTTACCAAGAACCAGTGGTCCATGGACATTAATATTTGGTACAGTTACCAAGAACCAGTGGTCCATGGACATTAATATTTGGTACAGTTACCAAGAACCAGTGGTCCATGGACATTAATATTTGGTACAGTTACCAAGAACCAGTGGTCCATGGACATTAATATTTGGTACAGTTACCAAGAACTAGTGGTCCATGGTCATTAATATTTGGTACAGTTACCAAGAACCAGTGGTCCATGGACATTAATATTTGGTACAGTTACCAAGAACCAGTGGTCCATGGTCATTAATATTTGGTTCAGTTACCAAGAACCAGTGGTCCATGGACATTAATATTTGGTACAGTTACCAAGAACCAGTGGTCCATGGACATTAATATTTGGTACAGTTACCAAGAACTAGTGGTCCATGGTCATTAATATTTGGTACAGTTACCAAGAACCAGTGGTCCATGGACATTAATATTTGGTACAGTTACCAAGAACCAGTGGTCCATGGTCATTAATATTTGGTACAGTTACCAAGAACCAGTGGTCCATGGACATTAATATTTGGTACAGTTACCAAGAACCAGTGGTCCATGGACATTAATATTTGGCCACCAATCCAGTTTCCTGATATTTATATGTACTTAATTTCTACGCTGGGGAAATACACGGTTCTCAGCTGGTTCCTAGTTGAACGAGTTGTGAAACAAAACCAGCACTGGAACCAGTTTTTGGTGGAAAAGGGTTATCAGTGATCACCTGTCCGTTATTGTTGAGCCATCATCAACAGCAGGCATCTGACATGCTAAATATCTGGAGATGTTCAATAACTTTTCATTGAAGCTGCAGCTGAAAACAGAAACGTGACATCAGGGGAGAAGAACAAGAATGAAAGATAACGTATTACTTTAGGGTCACTCATCTCTCATCTCTCTTTGCTGAGAGTGAAGACTTGATAGCAGCTCTAATAGCAGCTCTGATACGTCAAAGCTTGACAGCAAGTAAAGACGCCTGCATCAACACAAAGGATTTCCAGACGCATAGAGGAGCAGAAAGTCTTTTCCTCAGCGACTAAATGCCCAGGTTCAGAAAAAGCTGCATAACCATTGAGATGCAGTGAGGGGGAGGAGATGAGGGGAAATAAAACCACCAGGAAAGCCTCCAAAAGGTGCAAAACAAAGGGGAGCCTGCAAAAACGACAAAGTCCCCCACAAAGCCTCTGTAAGGTGTGACAGATGGCAGGACGACTACGGCAACCAAAAGTTAACTTGACTGAGAAATAGTGCAGATGGCGGCACCTACCACCGAAAACATGTCATTGGGAGGGATGGAGGGGGAACCTTAAACACATATGCAATACATGTTTTCCCCAGCCAAGAGCCATGTCCTGCTGATTTTATCATTGCTATAAGGGTCTGCATTGACGTCACTTCCCCACTGGACCAGCTCCCTTACTCACACTGGGCTAAGGAAGCCTTGTTTAATGGTTATCAGATCAAATGGTCACAGGACATACTGTATAAACCAAAATTAAGAATATTTTGTTTTATAAAAAGTTGTTATAGCGGTGAAAAGTATGTTTGTGCCTCATTATCTAAAAGACAATGATCATTATGTGCCCAAATCCGATGTGGAATCTTGCCTCTGCACCTTGAGACAGGACGTTATCGAGGGGTCCCAGAAGATGAGAGGATTTGTCCTTACTGTAAGATTAATGACATTGAAAATGAGTTCCATTTTTTATGTTATTGTCCTCTGTATCATGAGCTGCGTCAAAAATTATTTGATAGATGTAAGAATCTGGATTTGATGTGGGTAAGCGATGCTGAGAGACTCAAATGGATTTTTGATCATAAAATATTTGCACTTGCTGACTATTTGGAGAAAGCGTGGGATAAACGAAGAAAAGTAACATATATTTAAAAATATCCATTCTGGTTTTTGATTTATTTATTTATTTTGTTTTTCCGGTGTACATTGTGCAGCTCCCAATTAAGTGCGTGTGATATTGTGTATTTGATGATTTTCTGTTTCTGGTGTCTTATAATCCCGTAAAGGGATGGGTCTTCGGACATAACACAAAAATAAAAATTCATTCATTCATTCATTCATTCATTCATTCATTCATTCATTCATTCATTCATTCATTCATTCATTCATTCATTCATTCATTCATGCATTCATGCATTCATGCATTCATTCATTCATTCATTCATTCATTCATTCATGCAGTCATGCATTCATTCATTCATTCAGTCACACTGAGTGGCAAAACATCAGCAAAAACAGCTGCAACTAGTGGAGAAGACGGGATAACAGCTGATTATCAGCTTAAATTAAAGTCAGTTGGACTTGACAGTGACCCGTACAGTTACCCCAAGAATAAATAGATCAGTTACAGCCCTCGTCAATCATGAGGATCTATTCTGGGACTTTTTTCAGGCAGAAACACCAAACATTTCTGTTCCCAAGTTATGACTATCACATCGTTTCATAAAAGTTTCCATCTGCTGTCCACCAGCAGCTGAAGAAGAACATTATTGGTGTTTCAGCTCTTTGGATCTGCAGCGGGCTATTGGCAGGTGGATCTGGATCATGGCAGCTTTCATTAGCCTCTAAAAGTTCACGTTTATGCCTTTTGGACTTAAAAATGCAGGTTCCCCTTTACAGGGCCTCGTTGAAACAGTTTTGGGGAAACTGAAGGGGCGCCTATGCTTTGTCTACGTCGATGACATCATTGTGTATCCCTCTACTCGAGAGAGGAACTTGAAAGACCTCCATACTGTTGGGACATTCTCTGGAAGAGGAGTGGAAACAGATGAGGAAAGAAGACCGTGGGAGTGACAAACTATTTCACCCCACACAACATCAAGACGGATGGGTGGGGCGGTACCGTGAATGTATCCCACACTTTGCAGACCTTGCTGCACCATTAAACCCCCGGAAGCAGGAGGGAGTGGAGCGGCCGTGTGCGTGAAGAGCATGCATGCATGAAGAGCTTCCAGCAGCTGCAGCCGGCACTAAAACATCTCCCGCGTTGGCCGAACCCGGTCCTGCCAAGAGCAGACAGATGCCAGGGATGTGGGTCTGAGAGCAGTCTTTTATCAAGGGGGGCCAGAGGGGCCAGGGGGGCCAGGGGAGCCAGGGGGGCCAGGGGGGGCCAGGGGGGCCAGGGGAGGCGTTACAACCGGCCCCAGTTCACTCCCGGGGGTTGTTAATGTTTTTAAACATGTTAATTTATCAGGCTTGAAATTTCAGACATTATATCACATGTTATGCACATGTTGTGCTGCAGAGACTGAGACCGGTTGGAGTAAAGGATCCCTCCTGAGGACCTGTTATGACTCCGTGGTGGCATCAGCCATCTTCTCTGCTGAGACTATGATTCAGATTCAGATTCAGATTCAGACGACTTTATTAATCCCTTTGGGAGGTTCCATATACAAATCAAACACCCCAAAAGCCAAACACCCATATAAAGACCAAAAGATAAGAAAATTAAAAATAAAGATAGAAATAAAAGTAAAAGTAAAAAGTAAAAAAATAAAAAATAGAAAAATAAAAATAAAATAGAAAATGTGGTGCCATAAAAAGAATAATTAAAGCTGCAAGCAGCGATGAACGGGCCCTCGCGCGTGCAATTTTCACCAATAAAGGTCAAGGACTCAAAACTAAGTCCGATGACACCACCATGACTCTTTATGTTAAACCATTCAAAAGTTATGGCAGAAAGTAGGAACTATCAAATATGGAACAATCAGATGAAGGGGGGGGTGCGCTTTTTGGCGTCTATCGTCGCCACGGTAACGCTTTTGACTGAGAAAAGTAATGCGTGTGGTTGCAGGATGGAGACGCACATTTTGATGTATAACACACCTGGGTGCACGTCACGGTTCGGGCCGTATTACCTGCCGAAGAAGTGGCATAAATTGTGCCAAAATTACACGATTAATTCAAAATGGCCGACTTCCTGTTTGGTTTCAGCCATGTCTCCAAGAGACTTTTCTTTAAGTTGCGACGTGATACAGGTGTGTACCGATTTTCGTGCATGTACGTCAAACCGTATTGTGGGGCTTGAGGCACAAAGTTTTCTAGGGGGCGCTGTTGAGCCATTAGGCCACGCCCATTAATGCAAACCATTAAATATCAAATTTTACGCCAGGTCTGGCTTGGTGCAAAATTTGGTGACTTTTGGGGCACGTTTAGGGGGACAAAAAGGCCCTCATTTCGTCGGAAGAAAAACAAAAATAAGAACGAGAACTCCTACAGATACAATAGGGCCTTCGCACTGTCAATGCTTGGGCCCTAATAAGGATAGAAATATAGGATCAATTTTTAAATTATTTTATTTGTTTTTAAATCTTTACATGGTCTTGCACCTTCTTACATCTCAGGTCTTTTAAATGTCCATAAACCTTCTGAGTTTCTTAGGTCAGCTGACCAACTCTAAGAGGCTGAAGAGCAGGGGTGACCGGGCCTCTGCAGTACCGGTTCTGGTTCTGTACCAAGCTGCACATACGCCCGGCTCCTTCTATGGCTCTTTTTAAATCTCATCTTAAAACAAATTTTTACTCACTAGCTTTTAACTCTCCATGATTGTTGTATTTCATTTATGTGTTTTATGTTTTACGTTGTCCTGTTTTCTTTTTCTTTTTCTTTCACTTGTCCAGCACTTTGGTCAGCTGTTGCTGTTTTTAAAGTGCTTTATAAATAAACTTGAACTTGAACTTGAGCAGCAGCGTCGGAGGAGGAGACTGAACCTGCTGGTGAAGAAAGCCGGCCCTGCAGCCTCGATCCCGGGGAGGGAAACAGCAGAAAGTCTACCCGCCGCTGCAGGAGACGGTCAGCACCCTGGACAGCTCCTTTAGTACCAGCGAGGGGAAGGAGCTGTCCAGGTGCTGAAAAACTGAAAGGAGTCGCAGACTTCAATACTGAAGAAGTCTCCCACTGACGGAGCTGTCCAGGGTGCTGAAAGGAATTGCAGACTTAGAACCACAGTCAGTGCGTTTACATGGGAAGTTTAATTCCTCTTTAATTCAGAATTAAAATGAAATCTGATTTAAAATGAGTAAAAAATTACTATGTAAACACCTAATTCCGAATGAAAATGGCCATTCCGAATTCATCGTAATTCCAAAGTAAGTGGCTGGTTTATTCTGATTTTAAATCCGAATAGAATAATTCCGCGATCATGTATACACTCATTCAAAAAAAGATAAATTAAAAAATTTAAAAAAAATAAATAAAATGAAAAAAATAAATTTTAAATAAAAAATGAATAAATAAATAAAATCTAAAAATTTAAAAAATAAAAAAAAGAATAAGAAAAAAAGAAATTAAAAAAAATGTATACACTCATTCCGCTTTAAATTAATTCCGGTATTTCTTTCTGCTCGTTCCCTCGCCCGTCTGTCTCCATGACGCTTATATTCCACGCTGGTTTTCCTAACAAAGTTTCAAGATGGCAACACGCAGTAAACGCTGGTCAAGAGCAGAGACCATTTATTTAATAAATAGCTTGGAGGACCTGGAAATAATTAAAAGAACAGATGGCAGGAAACATAAAAATTGTGAGCTTTTCAAAGTTGTAGCGGCTAAGTTAGTTTTTCTTCCGGTAGTTTAACTTCCGGTCCCCCCCCTATCCAATCAGAACCTTCCCAACCCTCTGACCTGGAGAGGAATTGGATGAAGCCGATCAAACGTGTTTTCCATATAAACCTTAATTCAGAATTACTATTTCCATGTAAACTCGAAGGAAAATAGTTTAATTTGGAATTATTTAATTCGGAATAATTAATTCAGAATTAAAAAAGATCATGTAACCGTGGCCAGTGAGGGTGCAGAAGCCTCTCACTGATGGAGCTGTCCAGGGTGCTGAAAAGCATTGCAGAACCACAGTGAGGGTGAAGGAGCTGTCCAGGGTGCTGAAGGCGTTGCAGGTCCTTCTATAACCGGACTATAAATCCATCCTGATCCAGAACTCTGCTGCCCGAGTTCCCAGTAGAACTAAGAAAGTGGACCACATCACTCACAGGTTCTGAGGTTCTGAGGTTCTGAGGTCCTTACACTGGTTCCCTGGACCTCAGAGAATAGAATTTAAACTACTTCTGTTAGTTTAGAAACTCAGGCGAAAAAAAGTATACTTTAGCATAATACATTTAAGCACACTTACTTCATAAGTACATAATTATTGTACTCAAAGTGTGTTATTTTCGAGTAATAAAAACGTACTTAATATACTAATGATATAACATTAGTGCTACTTAAGACATACTTAAATAAAACTTAGCGTACTTGACTGTACTATTATGGCCATGCAGGAGAAAAAATATTTGAGAGGGGAAGATTTTTTTTATTATGCACTTTGAGAAAAAAGTCAAAACGTCGAGAAAAAAGTCTAAATGTCGAAAATAATGTTGAAGTACAATTTCAAGAATAAAATCGAAATTTCGTGAATAAAGTCAAAATTTCAACTTTATTCACGAAATTTTGACTTTTCTCGAAATTGTATTTCAACATTAATCTCGACATTTTTTACTTTTTTCTCGAAGTGGATAATGAAAAAAAAAATCTTCCTGCTCTAAAATATTATTTTTATTTTTCTCCTGCCTGGCCCTGATACTCTTCCGTAATTTTGAGACACCATTAAGATCAACTTAAATATACTTAAGTACAGTTTTCTCTACTAATACTGTGCTTATTTAAAATGTTCTTTAATTCGGTTTAAAGTATACTTTAATCCACTTTTCAGATTACTATTAAAACATTTAGAATATAATGGAAATGTATTTCTAATTTAATCATAATGTGGTGCCATTGCATTTGAAATATATTTAAAAAAATTAAATAAACATTAAAAAGTTGTACTTAAGTATATTATAGTTCATCTTACACGGGCTCCCTGGACCTCAGAGAATAAAACTGAAACTACTTCTGTTAGTTTAGAAATCCCTGAATGGGTCAGGATCATTCAGAGTTGTTGTTGCCATAGCAACCATCCAGACCTCCCAG